>NW_027496583.1:0-224783 GCF_021521415.1 Bidens hawaiensis | reverse complement strand
TATTTGCTGGTTCATTTGCGTTCTGAGCTGGAATTTGGTTGGCCCCAGAGGTTCCTTCTTGCCTCAGCCCCTGGCTGATGGCTGTTACCATGCCTGGTAACACAGCCGCGATCTGCTGGGCTATAAGGTTGGCTAGCTCAGCGGAGTCCAAGGGGGCGGGTGCACGTCTGGGAGGCATTCTTGACAAAACGAAAAAAAAAACGAGCGTTAAATAGAATCAATGACACGCCAAAGATTAAGAATAGAGGACATAGATTATACCAAGAACACAGAATGACATGGCTCAAGAGATTAACAGTTAATATACAACACATAAGCACGCAGCACGTATATAAGTGTAGACATGTGATTGTGATGCATGAGCTATCTAGAGTCAAGGATCCTAGGTTATAGTCTAGGTCGGTTTCCTAATTCCCTATAACCACTGGCTCTGATACCAATCTGTCACACCCCGATCGTGATGGCGGAATAATCGAGGCGCGGCGACTAAGTCGTGATTGTTGAGCACAATAGTATAAAAGTCTAAATGCATAAACATAACCAAAATGTCAAATATTACACCATCCAGGTAACATGAAACAAATTGTTTTAATACAAAATATCAAGTTTCCAAACAACTCCTAGACTAGCCTTCATCTCTCTAAGGCCTCTAAACTTGCTAGGGATTTCTTGCTGCATTATTTCCTGAAAACATGTAACAAACTGTCAACTACATAAAGTAGATGAGTGAATTCATAGGTTTAAAGAAAAAGAGTTTATACACAAACATACTAGTATAGGTTGTAGGGGTTTATATATAGGGTGTACCTGCGGCTAACCCACCACTCCTACAACTTATACTACTATGTTTGGATATAATACCCGGTTTTAAGATGGTTTGTAAGAAAAGGTCTCTTGGTTTTCCCAAAGAGGTTTTTGTAGTAAGTAAAACATGAAATGTTCTCCTGGACTCTCAGCGGGCTTATTATTCTCCCATTAGAGTCGTTTGTGATAAGATTACTCAAAGATTTGTGGTCTCCCAACGGTACATGTAGCACATAGCAGTTAAGCATAAATAAGGACATATAGATTTGAGCATGCTAAGTTTACTAGATAAACCAACACCAAGATCCCACTGTTTACTAGTATCCAAGATGATGGTGAATAAATGATGATGATGATGAATGATGATGAAACTCAATGATCACACAAGACTTGATTGATCCCACGCAAGACTTAAACCAAGACTACCTCGTTCTTGTCATCCAGGACTCAGCTAGGTTCTACCGAGAGTAGGATAGACTCCCCAAAGAATCCTGGGTTCCCTTGGTCCCTACCGAGACTAGTATAGGTCCTCAAGAGTTATGGATTTCACCGAGACTAGTATGAAATCCCATGAGTTACGAGTGCCACCGAGAATAGAATGCCACTCATGGTCGCGAGTTCTACCGAGAGTAGAATAGACTCTCGCGTCCAATTCAACTCATGATGCTTTGATCTCTAGATTTCCATGCTGACACAATGACTATGATGATATGAATATGATTCCCATTCCCATGATGTCAATGTTCATAGAATTTCCCATACTCATTGATTTCCAATGTTCTTAGATCTCCATAAGTTGATGGGTTTTCCCCATGTTCATAGATTTCCAAAGTTTATAGATTCTTAAAAAGCTTGTGGATTTCTGCACGTGTGTAGAAATCCAAAAGTTTATAGTTTAAAGAGTGTTTGCATAAATGATTTTATCCAAACGTGTAAAGTTACCATGTTTCCACCCCATAGTTTTAAAAAGCTTAAATAGGGGCTATGAACTCACCTTGATCTCGGGTTAGGATGGTGCTACAATAGATCTCCTTAGCCTAGAGTTGAACATATATATAAGGTTAACAACGTGCTATAAGTCTAAGAAAACGAGCTTACGCGGCCTCGAGCAAAAACTGGGTTTTAAAGACGAAAACAGCTTGGTTCTGGCTTGATTCGATCGAATAGGAACACGTTCGATCGAATAGACACACATTCGGTCGAATCTGTGGCACACTCGATCGAACTAGAAACACATTTGGTCGAACCAGTTGGAAAAACTCGTTCGGTCGAACATGGAACTTGTTCGATCGAATAGACACTCGTTCGATCGAATACGAAACTCATTCGGTCGAATGAGTTGGAGACCATTCGGTTGCTTTCCTATTCGATCGACTGGACTGATTCGATCGACTGGTTCGATCGAATGAGTCTGATTCGACTCCTTCAAGCTGGGCGACGGAGAAACCTACGGGTTTTTCAGATTTTCCAGATTTTTGACCCAAAATCGAAGTTTTTGACATGGAAATGCTCGGGATTGAAAGGGCTATCGATTCCTAGTGATTTTAAACACAAAAGCCTGCATTTTGACACCAAAACAAGACGGTTTTTGACCCGAAAACTCTAGAAACGAAAATGGGTGTTTTTGCTCGATTTGAGGCCGAAAATGGTTATGAAAATGGATGATTTTCAAGAAGATCTTACCAAGAATAACAACAAACAGATTTGTGGACTCGGATTTGAAGTTTGAAGACTTTCTCTCTCTAGTTTCTCTCTCTAGAATGAGAGTGTTTGGGTGGGAAGTGTTGGTGGAAATGAAAGAGATGGTGTAAGAATACTTGATTTTCCGCTTAAATACTCGGGTGACTCGGGTTCGGGTTTAGGCTACCGACGGGTCAAGACTAGTCGAGTTCATAAGTTTTTAAACAAACTAAAACTTTTTCAGCAAAACTTTTATAAAACCATTTTCCGAATAATTATTTGAAATCTTTTTAAATAAGAACATTTAATTTTTCGAAAGCATAAAAATTAATATTTTTCAGGCGTAAATGTCGTTTTATAAAATAAACATTTTAAATGATAAAAGCAGATTTTTCCAATGATATGGGTTCCGAACTTATCGTCCAGAATCCCAAAGTCTATAGTTTCCGATGATTTCACGATCCTAGTTTACCAATCGAATTTCAGGGCGTTACATGTATATATTATATGTAATGGATTAATTAGATGAAGCTTGAGTGAGATGAAATATGGACAGAGTTTCAATATCTTAAATCTCAAAACTTAAATTAAGCAGAGGATGAACCTCTATATATAGGAAGATGGTTCTAATTCGTTACACATTTTGTAACGTACTAGCCTCCCACTTCGTTACAATACATTAAATAAACAAACATAACGAAACACCCCCTGATTCGTTAAACATCCTTAACAAATCAGGAGATAACTTAACTTATGGTCTAGTTTGTTAAACATCCTTAACGAACTAGACTGAACCTCTAACGAACTAGCTTATTTAACAATATCTTTTACATTAAATTAAAGTATCTATAAAAAACAATAATTTCAAAGACTCGAGACGCAAAACCGTTGTACTAACAGACACCCCCTCGTCTTGAGCTCTTTGTCTTTAATTTACTTGAAGCGTCTTGTCTACCAATCTCTGCAGCTGTGAATACCATGTTCATGACACACACGAACAACACGTTGAAACCGCAATGCTTAGTTATAGTCTTCATGACGCTCTACCAATATCTTATTCTTGAATAGCAAGTCATTGTCGGTCTCTATCAAGTTCACGAGCCAAATCGGATCAATGATCTTTATCAGCTCGGTCTTTAAGCCTTTACCAACACAATAACGGCATCGCCAGTTCGATGTCGTAATACCAACGGTTGAAAGATAAATACAAATGTTGGTTTAGTGTCTTCACCGGTACACGCTTCATAGTGTTAGGCGGCTTTACCTTAAGTACCAACTTCCTCCAACCTGTCCTTGGATCAATCTCATCGATAAGCTTACGGATTGGAATCTACGGCTTAAATTATTTGAATCTGTGGTTAACCTCGAACAACATATGTTGGTGAAACCAACTTGCTCGGTGATCCCCACCACGGTTAATAAATGGACGATACGCAAGAGTACGTACGTCCCATCTTGGCAATGAGAGAACGTCAGTCATTCTTTCGTAATACTGAACACCGTTCTCCCATTTGATAATACAAACTTTTAATTCAGAATCAAAAAGCCATGAAATAATATCACCTCTAACTTTCGACACGGCCTTGAAAGAAGTCATCTGATTGGCTTTGGCACGTGCAATGGCTTCCACTTTAATTTCTTGATCTACGTATCTGTGTGCATCAAGAATCTTACGAGCCCTCTTGTCTATAAATGCAAACCAGCCTCGAATATCTTCAACAGACGGATTAATCTTTGAATCAAATCTTGTATCAACAACATTCTTGCCCTTTGATTCCTTTTCCAACCGATCCTCGGCTGCTTTGACGGTTTCTTCATTAAATACCGGAACACCCTGATCAACGTTATAGAGTTGAAATAAGTCAGGATATTCCTCAGCCGTGACATCCTCAATATCCACCTCCTCATTTTCATAAATAAACTCAGTATTCATCTGAATATTTGGATCATTTAAGATCTCTCCATTGTTCTCGACCTCCACATCGTCTTCACCCTCTAACACGGTTAACTCTTCATCATTCAGACCAAGCAGAATAGAAATCCGCTCTAGTCTTGGGATTTCTCAACAAACTGTCCCACAGCAATATCATCTGCATTAATAATGCTTCTAACCACCCCCGCACTATCAACAAATATCACAGTATCAGCCTTGATCCTCTCAATGGGTGTAGCAGCTATAGAATCATGATAAGCAATTATCTGCTTTTCCCGAATCACCAAATGCACTTGTACTAGCACCAGAATACGAGCCGTGATTTTTTTAGGCTCACTTCCTCCAATAGCCGAAGCATCCGGATCTTCATCATCGTTTTTAAGTTTCTTCATTTCATCATCCTTGCATGTTAGCTGCAAGATAAGATCCTCTTGTTGTTTTATTTTCATCCCATGAGACTCATCAATCTCACGGAGGTCTTTAGTCTCTTTTTGGAAAAAGGATACATAGCTCACTAGCTTCTTTCGGTTCTCCAACATACGTTCTTGAGTCATTCGGTAAGCAGACATTTGGTTTTCATACAAATGGAGTAAACTCAAAACCATATTCATTTGTTGATCATGAGACATTGCAAGAAATGAAGAAGGGATTGGTTGAACAGGACCTTGAGGTCGGTTAAGCCACAGATATGAAAAATTCATTGGTGGTGGAGGCATCATCATCGGTGTAGGAGAGACCACCGAAGTAGCAGTCGTAGGTCTTGGTAAAGTAGATAGAACAGATGGAGGAATCATACCAAGCCTAGGGTCTGATGTGAGAGTAGTTGTCAATGTAAGTTCCAGGGTGCTAGTAGTAATCCGCACCGCCGGTCTTTGAATAGTGGACAACCTTGGAGGTTGAACTCCAAATGAAATGCCAACACCAGCCGACACACGTCTTTTGGACGACCCTTCACCAACCAACTCTTTCCCTTCCCGTTTACGTGGAGCAGCTATAGTAGTAGCTAAAGCAACCTCAACCAAAGCTTGTTATTGAGCTAGAGCAACATCACCACCATTACCACAAGTACCACAATCACCACCATTACCATCATTATCATCACCCACGTTCCCACCTGATCCTTCCTCACACTCAGAATCCGAGTCATCGTGGATCGAGCGATCATCGGGAGGACATACATAATCTGGATTCACCAGATGACCAATCAATCTTTTGAATCGTGGAGGAGGATCTTGTCGGTACTGCTTCGTTCTTCTCACAGTATCTGATTTCATGTGGTCCAACATAAATTTATCCTCAACTTGTGTTGGATCGATCACCAAATCCCGAATAGCATCTTGAACAAACAATTGGATGAATCGAGGATACATTTAGAACTTAGTGCGTTGTTTCACAGTAAGACAATTCTCTGTGAGATGATCAAAGATCATCTCAGAGAAGTTGAAAGGCTTATTCAACACTAAAGCAACGAATGCCGGTTGAAGCATGATACGACATTCATCAAATTCTCCCTTCCGTCCACCATGGCAGTGAATAAGAAGGCGTAGTAACTATTTGTAAGCAGGACACACGTATGCCTTGTTATACATGGACTCATCCAGATCACTAGAATAAAACAAACGACCAAATAACCCTTTAATCAGGTCTTTGTGGTACTCACTCGGGTCATCAATGCTGTCATCAAACCTCAGCACCCGGCGAATGGTCTCAGTTGATATCGCAACTGGTCGAGCATTAACTTCTGAAGCGATGTGGTTCTTAGAATCCACGTATCCCGTAACATTCCAAAATTGACGAACGATGCTGAATTGAACATCTAGATTCGCAGTGACAGCATAATGAATGCGTGAGCAACATATGAATTCTATCATTTCTCCAAATACATCCTCGTCAGCAAAATTCGTACCGACAAAGGCACAAAAACTGTGTCTTTTATCGTACGGAAGTAACGGAATATGTTGTGCCTCTTGTTGTTGTTGTGATGCAGCAACGGGAGGATCTTGATCTATGTTATCAGCCATTGTACTATATAAACAAACCCGAGAATCAGTGACAATGAATAGTAATAATAACAATCAGATCATATAATTAAGATTGTAAAATTTAACTAATGTATTAACTTGTAATTTAAAATAATATTTAAAAATTAACATAATTAGTCAATTAAACTAATATAATATTTCATTCGTTAAAAATTCTAATTCGTTATAACGAATAGGTGATTCGTTATGACGAATTACTGCTTCGCTATCAAGTAAATAATTAACGAATTAGGTTTAATGAATCACTAATAAAAGTTAACGAATTATGGTCTAATTCGTTATAAATAACAAATTAAAATCTGATTCGTTATAATGTATGATTCGTTATCCTGATTCGTGCGATTTGTATAACAAATTGGACACGAATGAGTTCCAATTCGTTAAACAATAACGAATGGCCAATTAAGCTTAATGTTTGACTAAACTGGTCAAGGTTAAAATTACCAAGAACAGGAAAAGTCCAATTTTCAATCGGAAATCAATACACCCACAATCAACAAAATAAGACCAAATCAATGATCACAAGGATCTCACAATCATATTGCGATTATAATGGTATCGACATGTTGTCCCAAAACATGGTAAAGAGTTGATTAAATTAAGGTTTATCGAACACTCATAAACCCGATAACAAAATCAAACAATTAACCCATCAAACAGTCTTCAAATGTGACGAAAATCATCCCGTTATGCTCGTGTTTACCTAGTGACTAAGAATATATATAATCAAAACACGATATAACGATGATCAAAGAATCTGAAAATTTTTGCCAGAGTAACAGTAGGAATAGGGAAGAAGAAAGTGAATAGTGAAACGAAACGCCTTAACGACTCCCTATATAGTCAGACACGGCATATTTTTCAATGTAACGAATTATCTGATTCGTTTGAATTTTGAAATAACGAATCAGATGATTCGTTATCTTAATTTAACACGTGGCATAACGAATTAAAAGTAATTCGTTAAAATCTTAACAACTTAGAAGCCAATCCTTACAGAGTGGCGGAAGAGAATTAAAAGGTAACAAATTGGAGCTCAATTCGTAATAAATGACCTTGATTCATTAAATTTAACGAATCACATTTAACGAATACTTTATGTAATTTTAAATTAAATAAAAAAATTTAAATAAATTAATTAAATCCATTAAAATTAAATAATAATTAAATATTCATACCAATTAACTTAAGTAAATCAACGAGAACCCATATCTCGATGATCGAATACCTTAATGTGTTTCATGTGAAACAGTTAACTAAAAAGAATAACTAATATATTTTTGGTATTTTAAATTCTTTTTTAAGTAAGTTATTTACAAGAAAAATTATCCGAAAATAAAAATGTAAAGTGGAAAATTATTTTTGTGTGTTTTTGTATGTTTTTTTCAAAAGCAGTACATATTGTTTTTAGGTTTTTGGTGAGTTTGAGCAGAGAATCATATTGACCAAATTGCCTTTACATCGCAGTTTTATATTTCAGCGATATTGTGACTGGCGTTAAGTCGGTCATTGATATTGTTGTCCACTTAAATCTTATAACAAACTTTCAAGCGTTTTTGTGATATGATTAATGGTTCAATTAGAGCACAGAATATCAGAAACTATCAGCCTCTAATCTCGGTTCAAGCTTAATTTGATTTTTACCATATCACCCAACTTGACTTAAACAATTATATTGCTGATCAAAATTTGAATTTTGTAGAAATTTATGAGTAATGCATTGAGTTTCCTTTACTATGTGTGAGTATGCACGAGTCCATTTATCGGCTTACATACACTGTATCCCCTGGGGTCTGTTTCTTAATGGTATTGAGACACGCGCAAAGGAGAAACAAATGTATGACTAACAGCGGATATTGATCAAGTCAATAATTTAGATTGTACGAGGGACAACATTGATCAAGTTTAATGACTTTGGGTTTGCTCTAAAAGAGAATAAAAATATTTATGCATATGAAAACCCAGATGATTAAGCCGCATAAAGACTCACAGTGTCCAGAACCTCAAAGCTCGTTATTTGTTTTATTTTATTTTTGGGTGATCAAACAAATATAAGGCATGAGCATGACAGGTTATTACATTTTGCCATCCTCACCGATATTTTTGCTAGAGACTAACAACTCTTTCAATTTGGCATTACTTTACGTTTATATCACATACTTTACACTAATGGCTTGTTTAAGACCTACCAATGCACCAATGCAATTAAGCACTCAGTCTTTTAAGCTTATTTCTTGCTGGATATGGGGTCAAAACAATCAATGTACTATCATTTTCTCTTTTTGCTTCAAAAACTCAAAATTTTGAGTAGCATAAAACAAAATGAATTTAATCGCCCCAGTTACATTTAGTCTATAGGTTAATGGTTATTCTATCAATTCACAAATAAATAATAGGACCAAGACATGCAAGCATGCTCCACAAACTTAAATAACCGACATAATTTTCAGCGAGAAAATAAAGTAAAACGCATAACAAACGCCCCGACTACTTTCCATTGTCATGTAAATGGCTATCCCGAACATTTACGAGTAAATATCAGGACCAAACATATACAACTATATGTCCTTCAAATATGAGTAATTTACATACTTTTCACCGAACGTATGCAAAAATCTTTTTGGTATTTCTCTTTACATACATAAAACACAATTTTTTTTCTTTTTCAATTTTCTTATAAACATAAAAACTTCACAATCTTTTTGGATTTTCGGATTTTTCTATACAAACTGAAAATACAATTTTTGGTTTTTCAAGATTTTAAACTGTTTTGGGATTTCCAAAATATTTTAAAGACAATAAAAACAAGAAAAACACAATATTTTTGATTTTTCAAAATTTTCAATGTTTTTGGGTTTTATCTTTACAACAAAAAGCATAATATTTTTGTATTTTCTATTTTTCACCCTTTAAAATCCAAAACCAAAATAAAACTTAAAAGAAAAATTAAACCAAAAAATAAAGATAGTTATCCTTGTTTCAGGATATCAGGAATGGTCTTCAATCCATTTAAACCAAGCAAAAATTTAAATCGAGTTTTGTCAAAGGCTTTGGTAAATAGATCGGCTATTTGAAAATCAGTATGTACTTTCTCAAGGTCGATTAATTCTTTTCAAAACAATCCCGTATGAAATGATACCGAATTTCGATTTGTTTCGTTTTAGAGTGTTTACGGGATTTTTGGTGATGCTAATGGCAACATAGTTATCAATTAAAATTGGATTAGTAAGAAACATCAAACTGTAGTCGCGCAGATGTTGTTGAATCCACAAAACCTGAGAACAGCAACTCGAGGCTGCAACATATTCTGCCTCAACGGTTGAAGTAGAGACCGTCGTCTGCTTCTTACACTGCTAGGAAACAAGCCAGTTTCCTAAAAATTGACACCCTGTCGTAGTCGATTTGAAGTTAATCTTGCATCCTCCGTAGTCTGAGTCTAAAGAGGCGGTAAGTTCAAAGTTAACGTCCTTGGGGTACCATAACCCGATGTCTGGATTGCCCCTCAGATATTGAAAATTACGCTTGACCGCTGCTAGGTGAGTCACTCGTGGACTAGCTTCATACCTAGCACAAAGAAAAACTGCAAACATAATGTCGGGGTGGGAAGCCGTAAGATACATTAAAGATCCGATCATAGCACGATAAAGGGTCGAACCAACGATGTCCTCCAATTCATCCAGTGATAAATTGTGACCCACGGGGAGAGGAGTTAAAGGGATTTTTCCGGCAGCTATCTTGAATCGGCTCAATACATCGTTCAAATACTTAGTATGGTGAATAAAGATTCCTTTTGCAGACTGGTGAACTTTCAACCCTAGAAAGAAGTTCATATCTCCCATCGAGCTCATCTCGAACTTTGTTTGCATTGACTTCTCGAAATCCTTACATAACGTGTCGTTTGTAGATCCAAAGATAATGTCGTCGACATATATCTGAACGAGGAGAAGATCATCACCAATATTCTTATAAAATAAAGTGCAGTCGATAGTCCCTCGCTTGAAGTCGTTATCAGTCAGATGGTCGGCAAGCGTGCCATACCAATTTAGCAACCGGAGCATATACTTCAGTGTAGTCTATACCCTCTTGTTGATGGAAACCTTGCACCACTATACTTTGTTTCTCACGATCGTCTTTTTTACATTTAAATACCCACTTAGTCGGAATAGCCTTCTTGACTCTAGCGGGTTTGTCGATAAGATCCCAAACACCCAAATGTGGAAACTGTTGCAATTCCTCTTGCATGGCTTCTACCCAAGAGGGATCTTGAAGTGCCATACGAGGCGTCGTTGGCTCAACTTGGGATAGAAAGCAAGTGAATTTGGCAACATTTACAACTCCAAAAGAATGTAAATCTGCATAAGCACACAATACATTATTCTCACTCGAAGAAGCCACTTGAGGACGTCTTTGAATGCCCACATCAAGTTCTTCAATGATGTTTTCCTTTGGATGATAATTATAAATCCTAATAGTGGGAATCTCAGGAACAACAACATTGTCGAATAAATTAGTGTAATGTTCTCCCAGTTGATATGAATCATCACGTTCAACTACATCAGCAACATCAGGAGTATCATCAGAAGAGGTAGAATAATTATTAGAAGAAGCTGGAGGATCATCACATGGATCTTCAGTTGGCGCAACAGTTGGAGCTTCAGCATCATTAGAACTTGAAAACCTCGGAATTACCAAATGATCTTCAAAATATCCACAAACCAAGTCTTCATCTGGTTGTTCAGTTGATGGAGTAAACGATTTAAATAAACCATTATAATCAAACATCCAGTCGGGACCTTTCCCTTGATGAGGTGTGGTGTACTTTTGACAATCCACATGGTACCATTCCTCCAGACAACCAGAAGTAACGTTAAATACCCTTTTCTTTGGAGAAGCATAACCCAAAAAATAACCCTCAGCGGCCTTTTCTTCAAATTTACCCAAATCTCTTTTCAACATCGTACAGGGATACCCAAATGGTTCCAAGTACTTTAAGTTAGGTTTTCTTTTGTTCAAAAGCTCATAACTAGTCTTTTGGAGTCTCTTAACAGTTAAAACCAGATTAAGCGTATAACAAGCAGTTTTTCCTTTCAGCAACACCGTTCTGTTATGGTACATAAGGGGCACTATATTCTTGGTGAATTCCTTTTTGAATGCAAAAGAAATCCAATATAGTTTTTTTAAATTCCGTACCATTATCACTTCGAGTTCTTCTCACTTTTTGCTTGTATAGCGATTCGATCTTAGTGATTAAATTTTGTATCAGAACAGATATTTGATCTTTTGAACTCATAAATAAAACCCATGAATATCTTGAATAGTCAGCGATAACTACAAGACACTACCAATCTCCAGCGATACTAGCACGATTCACAGGACCAAAAAGATCCATATGAAGTCGTTCAGGAGGAGTATCAATGGAATTCAATAACTTAGCTGGATGTGACTTTTTCTTCTGTTTGCCTTTCTTGCAAGCAATACAGTGGTCAGATAAGTTAAAATTCTTCAAAGAAACACCTCCGACCAAGTCATTCACCATTAAATAATTCATCTTCCTCACATGAATATGACCCATCCTACGATGCCATAGAATAGAGTCTTTTTTAGTTGCTTTAGAAACGAAACACGTTTCAACAGAAGTTGACGCCTTAGAAGACATATTTAAGACATAAATATCATTCGATCGAGGAGATCGCGTGACAACCATGTCCTCGTGAATAACGTATCCTAGTTTTAAAATTAGACATTCTTTATCAGTAAATATGGTTGTGTACTTATTGTCACAGATTTGCGACACACTCAATAAATTATGAACAACTTTGTCACAGTAGTTGACTTTCTCAAATGTAATGTGACCATTTGAAACTTCATCATTTTGTGTTATCATACCCCCAGAATTCCCAACAAAAGCCACATAACCCCATTGAATATTTCTCACATTTTTTAAGAGGTCGAGATTTCCAGTAATATGACGAGAACATCCACTATCCATTATCCAGTTTTCACCAGACACGGTCTTGGATGTACCCCACACACAAAGTAAAAGTGATTAGTTAAAAAAGGCAGCCCAGGCCTCAGTCTTGGGCACCTTTTGAGTTTCATGAGAATAATCAACTTTAACAGAATTCAATTGTTGTTCAGCAACTTGAGTACAAGTTACAGGCTTCTTAGACTTTCGTTTTAGATAAGCAGCTTGAACCACACTTGAGTTCACGTTCTTGCAGATGGGCTCAGTTGGAACAAACTTTGGTTTTACTTGACCATATGTTTCATTCACATGAATGACCTTACGTGGATTCACATTTGAAAACATAATGTGAGTATCATCATCACACGAAAAAGGTCGTTTCAGAATCTCCTTTATCACAGGAACCGGTTTCGATTGGTCCTTGACAAAGGATGAAGGTTCTAGGATTTCTTCTGTCCACAGTTTCTCACTACATGACCATGTTGTCCACACAGAAAACAACTTCTCATGTCCACACAATCATGTTGAGATTTGGCAAAAACAGATGCCACATAAGGTTGATGACTCACATTCTTAGTTAAACTCTTAGCCAAACCATCAGACGACACAGACTTCTTTTTCATATAGAAATCGAGACTAGAACAATCGGAAAAACTTTTCAATGTGTCAGTTCCAGTTGATTTCACAAAATGAACCTTTTTAGCAGTTTTTAATAATTTCTTAGCTTTAATAAATGGATTTGATGTGTTTGATGTTTTGGCACAAGCATATTGACGTTCAAGATCTTGTATCTTGGAAGTTTCATTGTGAAAGACACTTTTGGATCAGTTCCAGTTTGATAATGCTAATCGGAATGTCTTTCTCAGTGAACATCGTGTTTATTCCTTTCAACTTAACACACAACCAGTTGATGGCTTAGAAACAATAGGATTGATAAAGCGCATCAAATCCGCATCAGAAACTTTGGGTTTTTCTGATTTCTTAGCCTTCACCGGTTTAACCTTAACTTGTTCTTCCTTTTTCACTTGAGTTGTGGGTGAACCATACACAGCCTCCTCAAATTCATGAGGTTCACATAAAATGTGATTAGAACTTGGAATGTTCTGGTTTTCGTGTATAACTTCAGGTTCAAACACATCCTCAATGATCACCTTCTCAACATTTTCTACAAATACTTTATTACTTTACATGATGTTTTTGAGTTGGTGGTTGGGCTTTAACATTTTCAGATATTACTGGTTTAGGTTTATCAGAAACAATAGGTTCTTTTACAATCACCTCTTCTTCTTTCTAAGAAAAAGGATTTGCTCTATAATCATTTTGAAATGGTGGTGGTATTTCAACAAAACCTATACCCTTTTTCGAATCTTTTTGCTTACTAGATACTTCGATTATTTAATTTAGAAAAAAGGAAGAGTTTCTAAATTTGCCCAACTTTTTCTTCAACTCAAGAACCTCATTCTCAAGCTCGGTTATTTAGAACGATGTTTCAAAATTTCTTGAAACTTTTGATTGTTGATTGCCATTTTAACAGATAACTCATCTTTGAGATCATGATTACTTATCGACAATGCTTCAATTTTCTCCCTAGATCTCATTTGAGATTCTAAAGATTGTCGATAAGTATCTTTTATTGAAGAAATTTCTCTCACTAAACTATCACTGTGATTTTTCAAGGACTCTAACTTAGGTTTGTTTTTCTCACATTCAACACAAGACACTTTAGCAGACAAATTATCAGAGATAGAAGAACTAAACTCATTGATCTTAGCCATGCAAGCAAAAGTGATTGGAAACTTATCACATGAATCATCAGAATCTGATTCAGTATCATTATCAGACGATAGCTCACTTCCGCTTGCATCTTGAAAACCTTCATTTGTCTTGAACATAACCAAATTTTGATTATCATTACACATAAGTCTTTGGGACTAATCAGTTCCATCCAAGTTAGTCAGCATAGCTAGTGACCCAGAAGAAGACGATATGGTTCCAGAAGTCTTAACAGTATCATTCTCATTTTTACTCGATGAACTTCGATCTTGATTTCTAGGACTAGTATACTCCTTCTTCGGTTTATCAAATTCTTTTGCAAAATGGCCGAACTCTTGACAGTTATAACATATAACCTTCAGTTTATCGAATCCAACCTTCTTGTTTAAAGCAGGAAGATCTTTGCCGGTTCTTTGCATAAATCTTTTAACCTTTCGGACAATCATAGCCATGTTCCATTTCAAATCCATAAGCACTAACTCATCCGGATCAATTTTATCATAATCTTCATCAGTCAAATCACTAGCTCGTTGCAATCTTACTACTCACCAGATTCTCATATGAGGTCATGAAGGCAGACATGAAGGCAAAGTTTTATTCTGCTTCCTTCATGTTTACATTCGATGAAGATGAGAATGGATTTGCAGTGGATGAATTTCCAGATCCACTAGCATATCCAGAAGCACCAGGTGATCCAGAACTTCCAGCAGTGTAAAAACATGCTCGTGGATCACTATAGATAGTTGTTGCGTTATCACTTGATGTTGTGTAAGAAGAGCGGTGATTGGAGAAATGGTTGAACTCAATGGCATACTTCCACCATAAAAAGCCGGATCTTGACTATCCTTGGATGAGTTCTGACACCTAAGATCATACTCACGAGCTTCGATCTTTTGTATGAATTCAGTTGCAGTCATATCTTCATTACCGAAGTAGTTGTTTTCCTTAAATACCATTAGGATGGTGGAATAAGAACTCGGTAATGCACTCCTGAGTGTATCAATCTTATCAATATCAGTAGGTTCCAACTTCATCTTGTCCATTTCAGCTATCAGATGATTAAACCGTGTGGTCATCTCTTCGACAGTCTCACCTTTAGGTAAATTAAAGTTTCTAAACTGACACTTTAACATCACCTTCTTGCTTTCAGCGGTGTTACCCATACTCATACGAATATGTTGAAATAACGAAGCACAAATCTTGATGCTACCAACTTGATGAAAGATGTTTTCAGGTAACGCCATTGTAATAGTACATTATGCTTTTGTATCAATTTCCAACGCTTTCTTTTCTTCTTGAGAGTATTGTGAGATGGCTTTAGTTTTGAAGCCGATAGTCTCATCTCCAATCATCGGAACGGTATATACCTCATCCTAGCAATACGAACTATTAGGGTGAACTGACCGTAGATGAGCACGGAAACGGGGTTCCCACTTAGAAAAATCGCTAAATTCATTAAACGTGGACACTTGGAATGTGATCCGATCTCGGTGTCCAGTTGTAACATTTGCTGCATCAGCATATTTAGGAAAGCTAATGCATACATACCGGTCATTTTGAAAAATAACAAGATAATCAAACTTCAAGGGTTAAACTTGAAAATATTTTAACGAATTGTGAACAGTAACTCTAACGAATTGTAAATAGTATTTGAAACAAATTAAGATAACCAGTTGACAGTAACGAATCAGGAATAGTTTTAACGAATCTGGAACAGTGTCACACAAAATAGGTTATAATGAACTGGGTCAACGAATTAAGTCAAAGTAACGAATTAGGTTGACGAAATAGGTTAACGAATCAGGTGTATCCCTTAACGAATCAAGTAACGAATCAAACAAGTGAAATCTTAGCGAATTAAGGTAACGAATTGTTGATTTTCCATAACGAATCACTAAGACAAGATTAACGAATCAGCTATAGTTGATAACGAATCAGCTATAGTTGATAACGAATCAGCTATAGTTGATAACGAATCAACTATAACGAATCAGTTTGTTAAAACGGTTATAACAAAATCTGACACCTATTGCCACGTGGCAAAAGGTTGCTAGAATTAAAGTTAACGATGTGGAAACGTGTCTCACGAATTAGAAGACACGAATGAGAATATGTAACGAACTGCATCACGAAATAGCGAATTACACTAACGAACTAGCTATGGTTTTAACAAATCTTCAACAATCAGATGAAGATCTTCAAATCTTCAAACCTTCATCATACATTTCCAGATTTCTGGAAAAAATATGAACACCCAAACAAGTCACAAATATGTAATTCTCACTCGTAACTACACCAGATTGTCCAAATAAACTATCAAAACACTTGGAATCTCAACACGAAACCAAATCAATCCATTCTATAACCAATTAACCTTAACTCGTAACCAATTTAACCAAAAAAAAACCTCTGTTTCGGCTAAATTTAGATCCAAACCAATTTCAATACAAAACCAATCCAATTTCCAATTCCAAATCACAACACCTTCCCGATACCTTAAAAGACACAGGTTCCAATCCAATTCAATCCATATCCGATCAAAATCACACTGAATCTTATCAAAATCAAACCGAACACAAAACAATACTAAAAATGTACTAATCAGTTCTTAATTAACGAATTAGAACACAGTTCAAGAGCAATCGAATCCCCGAAAGCTCTGATACCACTTAAGGAACCCTCAGATCTCAGGTCTAAGGTTTAATTTACAATAAACGAATCTAGTTCATTATCATTCTTATAGATTATACGTTATATATATATATTAGTATTAGTTGTATACAGTTTTATATCTTATATGTAATGGGTTAATTAGATGAAGCTTGAGTGAGACGAAATCTGGACAGAGTTTCAATATCTTAAATCTCAAAACTTAAATTAAGCAGAGGATGAACCTCTATATATAGTAAGATGGGTCTAGTTCATTACACATTCCGTAACGAACTAGCCTCCCACTTCGTTACAATACGTTAAATAAAAAAAAACATAACGAAACACCCCCTGATTCGTTAAACATCCTTAACGAATTAGGATATAACTTAACTTATGGTCTAGTCCGTTAAACATCCTTAACAAAGACTCGAGACGTAAAACCGTGTTCTAACACCCCACTTTTACTTACTCCTTTTGGAGGAGAAAGCACGCATACAAAACTTTTTGGATATTGTAGACTTTGTTAATACCTCATGTGTACATAGTGAACATAAACTTAAGTCCCCCTTACACATTGGACCGTTAACAATTGTACATTGGCTGGGAATTTAAAGGTAGTACTACTACGTTTGACGAACCCCCTCGGGGCTCGCGAGAGTGTGAGTCTCCGGGTGTCTTTATTTACAAAGAACACAATATGCACTAGTCTTGTATTAGACTCTTTAGGTGGCAACAAACTAACAAGTCAGCCTCCGTCACAATGGAACTTACACTAATGTAGCATGATTACTAGCCTAATAAACTAGTGGTATTGCAGAGGCGTACATTATCCGTACTTATATTCCCTACAATGTTTTTACTTATTTACCTACTGGTTTGTTTGGCAAACTTGTTTTAAACTCAAACCTGTGAACGCACCAACCGTTGTGTTGACCCGTTTAGCATGTATTTCTCAGGTGTTTAAAGTGCACGTGCGAACTTGAAATGAGTCTAGGGTGCATGGATCCTACTAAGCATCGAATTATTAATTCTGGGAGTCTTTAATGAAATGTTATGTCTGGGTGTCTTGACACGCACTCTGGGTTTTAAGTTTTTTCATAAATTATTCGCTTCCGCCAATGTAAACACTTTATAGTAAATGTACTTATCTCATTTATGATGAGCAATAATACTTAAAATTTTCCATTATAATTTGGTTGTTAGCTATGACACATGGCTAGATCCTGGTATGTCACGCGCTTCACGGTAAAACCCCGTTAGTCGAAAATTGAGGGTGTGACAGATTGGTATCAGATTCATTGGTTATAGTGAACTAGGTTTGTTCTAAAAAACCAGTCTATAACCGTTTTCAAAGCTTTGTGACAGTTTTAATACGAACAAACCCATACATATATTTCATTCATGCATGCACTACATATGTGTACGCGTCGTATTCACACTACATTGGTTTTGCACTAATTTTCTACACTCATTCATGACAATCATATTAATCATGTATTTGCATACACATTTATTTTGTACTTGGGGTAAGTTGTACATTTGTACATAACCACTTAACACTACAATGCCATACGGGTGTGTCGACATCATCCACAACATCATCCTCGAATAAGGAGAACGCTACCCTTGTTGTCACATCGGAACCTTCTCCCCTTCTCACACCATTGGAGCCGAGGAAATACCGGCTCGAATATAGCAACAACATCATCGGGAATGATGAGTCATCTCAGGCTCTTGCGCGGGCAACACCAAATGAGTATAACCTCTTCAAGAGTTGGGTTTGTAGGAAGTGAGTCTCTTCTCTACTACCATCCTGAGTATCCTAAACTTTCTAGCCATACTCCACTCTAAACTCCAAACTTGGGTCTCGGGTGAGACACACCTCTTTGAGGCAGACCCTTGAAGGCATTTTATAGAAATTCATCGACATTGATATGCCAAAATTTTTATTCATAAGTCGCGCTCTCATTTCATTAGTCGATACCGCTTGAAGAGTAGATTGACTGCGCAACTGAAAACATCTTGCTTATTCACTACAAAAAAATACCATTGAGTGACACAAATTTCTAATGACATATAGCTCTTGTGCCACTATATGAGGTTTTAATGGCACTTTACACATGCTATATTGCTTGGGACAGACTTTTAAAGGCATTTAGCATTTGCGCCACTAATATTTAGGTTTTAATGTCACTTCATGTATGCCACATTTGCTTGGCTCACACTTTTAATGGCATTTAACGCTTGTGCCACTAATATTTAGGTTTTAATGGCACTTTGTACATGACATGTTTACTTGATACACATTTAGTGACATTTATATTTGTGGCACTAAAATTTAGATACTTAATAGCACATTGTGTATGCCATGTTTTCTTGACAACATTTATAGTGGCATTTAGAATTCATAATACAACATACCAAGTGATCCTTCAAATACCACCAACAACAAATATAATATCGACCATCTGCATGATTCCAATCACTACTAGAAAATGAGGCCAGGGCTTAAGTAAATGTTTAAAGTCATCATCGTACTCAGTATATCCCACCAATAGCAAAGCTATGGTAGGGTCTGAGGAGGGTAAGATGTAGACAGCCTTACCTCTACCCCATAAGGATAGAGAGGCTGCTTCCGGTGAGACCCCCGGCTCGATAGTAGTTTTGCATCAAGCCTTGGACATAAGGCACATAGCACTCAATCATCGGGACACCGGCTGATCGGTGCATGTACCCTTGTCTTTCGGCTATCAACGCCACTACATGATGCCTGATTAACCGTCCGTCACTTTTAACGTTATTTTCACGAGATTAGTAAAATAACGTCAAAATTAGTGCAATTTCACTTTGCCCACCCGAGGGTTCACACATATATACATCATATATACAAGTATGATATATTAAGAATGATTGAATTTTACTGTAAAAGTTTTAGCTGCAACTCAGAAAAAAAAAAGGCAGAAAAAGTTACAAGCAAAATATGTAGCTCTTTAATTCAAGCACAATTAATTAATAAAAGTTGTTATCATTCCCTTGCAAACAACTCCATAGAGTAAATTATCATTTCTTTCATTTTTTTATCAAACTTAATAGATAGACAAGTTATAAAGTTTGGTTTTATTTAGCTTGCATAAGAAGTTAGAAAAGTGTATCAACATGTAGATAAAAAATATCACTAATCTTTTTTTCCAAACATGGCGAGCCATATTAGACCATAGCATTTTTGCGACAACATCAGACACAACACCTTGTAAATATGGTCGAAGCTTTATTGTGGCCAGGGATGTCCCCAACTCTCCAATTTTTTTCTCAATAGTGTAAACTTAACCGTTTTCATCGAAAATTTTGAGCCTCAATCCCGTTTTTGAAAACTCTTATACATATTTAGTCCTCTGCATGTGTTTTCGTTCAAGCTTCGTCACTGCTTAGTAGCATTTCAATATCAACATCCAAATTTACCCAATTAAACATGTTGAAAACTAACAATAGAGTAACTTTCAATTTATCAAACTAAACATGATTCTTCAATCAATGCCCCTAGTGGAGCAATAATGGTAGTTCATACTCAAAATCATTTATAGATTAAGTTCATCTTCATTACGGTTTAAAGCCTTCACATGTTAGAATTTAGCAAAAAAAAAAATGCAAAACATGGCATAATAACATGGTCAATAAAGTACCCAACTAATAAAATTACAAATTTGCCACGATGAAGATTTAGACAGTAATCTCAGCGGTATGATTAGTACTTCAAGTTTTCACCTTAAAAATATTAGTTCCTTTAGAAATTTTAAATCACCTTAAAAATCAGTTCTAATGAGAATACACTAATATAAATACACATATTATTTTTTTATTATCTAGGGAAATATACCAAATCAGGAGAAGCAAAATAGACAGGGCAATGCAGAATTTGTTTACAATAAGAATGAGATTAAGTTTGTTTAAAGAAACCAAAAACAAGCATTATGTTCAACTATATGACAGAGCACATGTGCATATATATCAAATTCGCATGTATCTACATGATCAACCCTAATAACCAATTGTTGATATTCATATGAATTTGATAAGTTTATATTCCTGCTACATATGCATACAGTCAAATAAAGTCCACGATCAAATAAAAAGTCAAACTAGAAATGTGATTGATATCGCAGGTAATAAGAAGTTAAAAAACAGAGTTTGGACGTACATTGGAATTGGTGCTGTAATAAGGGATGCAACAAATCGATTGGGAATGGGTTTAGTATTGCGATGGACTACTCAAACTATTGTATTTGCTCAACTCGAGGCTGTTATGGAAGAAACTAGCCTATAGATGTTAGGATAAGAATTCAGGTTTGCCGGAACTTCTAAAAGCTGCTTCGAAAATAAACAATGAATTTTGGTAGGAATAAATTTTGGGTGGGAATTTAATTAATTTTGGAGGGATTTTTGCAATTAGGAATCTAGGATAATAACTCATTTTAAATTCAGGAATAACTGTATAAACTGATTTGGTTTTCGTAACTAGAATCTATTTTGTTTATAAAACTATAAAATATAAACTAAAAACTTATATATTTTAATTGTATTTTTGATATTTTAAATATATAGATTAAAAAGTGTGATGTGTATAATAAAGAAAAATAATTAACAAATGGTATACTTACGCATTTTAGTTGGAAGCCAAAATTTTGTTCAATGACTTAGAAATATACTATTATCAATACTATATATTGAATCCACTAATAAATGGGTAATGACTACATTTAAGTGTGTAACCATTTTTTACTTTAACCAGCCATTATTGCGCTTATGTTGACTATGTTTGACTTCATGATTGTACTATGTCATAAGTATCATAGTGGGTTGAGCATTCCCAACCCATCCTTTAAAATTATGTGAGAGAAATTGCAAATTATAGGGTGAAAGTGTGTGTAACATTCGTAACTTTTCAAACCCGAAAATCCGACCCGTTTCGAATTCTCGGTTTTTATATATATTAATATAAATCTGACTCAAGATTCGTTTTATGTAATTTCATGTTCATCAACCAACCCATTTTGATGTTTCGGTGTATTCATATCATTCGTTTATTATATAAATGGTTATCTTTTATTTATTTAACAATATTTACGACGTGTTATAGTCACTATTGGTGGTTTTTCTATTTCGTATTGTTCAATAACGAAACTCCAATATCTAACATGCTTACTTAAACGAGTCCCAAACTAGTCGGGTATATTACGAAAAAAAATCCATGTTTATAAACATTTATCTCGTTTTTATAACATTTCAAAGTACAAGGTTTCGTACGTAAATATATTTTAAACTCTGTTTTAAAACAATATGAAAATTGAGGGGTCAAAAGTATAAATTACATTTAAAATATAATAAAATCAATTATAACCCAGCCCCCATCCCAAAGACTCCCGTTTTTCCGTCATCACATTCCGGCCCCCATCAATTATAACCGAGTCTCGTTAACATCATTTTAACGCGATTTCCCCAATTAAATTATATAATGACTATTGATCTGGAACAAGCTATGTTAATGACCCATTAAATTGTTTGTATAACTCACATTTAAAGCTAAATCGATACGTATGAACGCGAGGACGGCCGGAAAGTAATTAAAACACATTTAGGACCAATTTAAACGATAACACTTCAATTACTTGTATAAATAGGACATCGGGCACCAACTAAACTTGCACCAACAATTTTTTTAACCTCAAACACACTCTATAACTCGTAACAACCTTTCAAGTTCTTTTTCCAGCGAGGTTCCATTCTCCGTCAATCTGAAACCATACGAGGTAATTAATATATATTTTGTCATAGTTTTTGGTCGTCTAATATAACCCCTAAACTTAATTGATCAAGCATGGAACGGAATAACAGATTGGAAAACTAGGGTTTTGAATGAAGAAGATGATCTTGTACATGTTTTTATATATACTTGTTTCCATCTTTTTAACAAAAAACAAACCAGGTCCAACTGGTTAGTTCATGAGTATCTCAATCAGAGGATCCGGGTTCGAACTTGGGTCAAAGCATTTTTGTTGTTTTGTTTTGTTTTATTTTGTTTTTAAAACCTTTTTCTTTAATATATATTAACCAAAAAAATTATTAAAAATTATAATAAATCAAATGAAAACTATTTTAAGTTAAATAACATTAGTTATAGTCTATATTTATCACTTTTACCTAAAAACACGACCTTCGTTTCCGTTAAGTTTTCGTTAGAAACACGAATAATATTATATAAATAATTATTATTTTCGTTAAACTTTATATCACGCTAGTATAATTATTTTTCAAAGCTATATTCCGTCAAGATCCATAATGCATAAACGTTATAGATCTCAAACCCATCAAGTTCGTTTAAAACTATATTAACTTATATATATGTACACATATTTTCGTTTGTTAAACTCTAAAATTTGTTAACGTATTCGTTTGTCAAAATATGATATACCAATACCCCTCAAAATTCCGTAACATTATAATATTCAAACTTGATATTAATCTCGTAATGTAAACTGTTATTAAATTAATAATTTATTAATAAATTTTTTAAAATTCATTAATGTATAAAATAATATTATAATATCCAACTCCATAATAAAATACACATTCAACACTTCTAATTCCCGACAATCCGACCTATTTACTTTTAAGGCGTTAGTAATAATTAATTTTGTACTTTTAGTTCTAGTTCGTGACGTTCAATTGCTTTGGTTTCATTTACGCGCTTTTGGTTTTATTTCAAGTTTGTCTTCAAATTCAAGGTGAGTTTCTCACACCCCCTTTTTACCCTTTTTAACTATGTTGGGGGTAGCATATATATCCTATCAACAATTCAATTTATTTAATATACTATTTACAAACTACAATTCTTTACATGGACTTGTGTGTTTACTTGTTACTTGCTACAAAGTACTTGCTCATGGATTACTTCAAGATAGTATGATCATACGCCCCCTTTGCGCTCAAGACATTTGTTGTTATGAGTGGAAAAGGGTCTCATTATCCGAGTACGTTGGTGCAATATCCCAACTGGAAAGGACCTTACTTGCGCTTATCTGAGTACCCTGGTGTACAATCCCAGTTGGAAAGGACCTTACTTGCTCATTTACACTTGTTCATGGTATTGTAGAATTTTATGTACTTATATCAAAAACTTGGGGGAACTCACAAACTATTCAGTTAGTTGACCCTATTCGTATATATGTTACAGGTACAATTATTAGAGGATGAAACGGAGAAGACACTAGAACTTAGGTTATATTAATAAATGGACAAGTTGTTAGTTGTTATTGTATTTTTCATTGTATTTCTTGTTACAATCTTGTGTACTTGATGTTTAATTAATTAATGATAATATTATCACTTAATAGTGTCACGTGTGTTTTGAGCAATCTGTACGTCACACTCGGGCATTTCCCCTTTAGTCGGGGTGTTACAGATTGGTATCAGATCCATAACTATAAGATAAGACATTAGACGTAGTGTTCTAGTTGGTTATAGCTTATCTTTATTTATTTAGGGTTGCATGTTAGAAATTACGTGGACCCTATTTGATTGTTCAAAGCACTTACATGACACTATTTTACTGATGATTCAATTACTTCAATTACACAAGCACACACAAGTCCAAGGCTTATGCCTAACGCTAAGATTTCCAATTTCAATAATCAAATTTTCGATTTTTGGTTTTCCGATATTTCTTCTTCTTAAAGATGGTTCGTTATGGCGAGTATGTAGTAAACTGTAAGGGGGGACGTGCTTGTTTTCCGAACTCTTGAAACCAAGGTTATTGAAATCTAAGGATGAGCAATGCGTATAAATCTCAATCAGACGCGGGACCTGGTTGCTTACCTGGAGAGTTACGTAAGGGCATGAACTCTATTAAGCCAAAGCATACCACTTTCAATGCCATATGAATCACAACTTTAAGTTTTCAATCGTGATCATGTTCTCTTTGTGAATAGAATATGGTTACACTCTTAGGATGTCATACAAGTCATGGTGGTTATTGCGACGTGTGACGTCCGACTCTCTATGTTTTTACAATGTGTTTAAACTGAAAGTCTGTCAAGTCGTGGTGATACACGAATACTCAGCTTCCGGTTCGATATAATTACGCATTTTGATACGAGAATAGTTAAGTTTAAAAAATTTTGTGACTCATTTTCTTTATTTATACATTCATTTACGGGTTAAAATTTTAGAAGTTCGAAAGTTAATAACCGAATTTCAATACGATTACTTTATTATTTTACTACTACATTTTAGAATTGAAAGTTCAAAAGGTTATGGTGTGTTGGAACTTATGTTTTAGACCGACACATCGAATTAATTTGTGGGTGAAAAGTATATTATTTGGTCTCAACCAAGGGTGGATGGCTTGAAGACCAAGTCATGCTAGACTAGTATAAATAGCTGTTTTTATTCATTTGTCTCGTATGAGTGACTGTATTGTGTATGTGTGAGATCTAGGGTTTTATCCCTTTAAGAGAGTCTCTGCCTCCAGAATGAGCTCTCCTGGTGGCGGCTAAGATATTTCTTAATCGATTGTATGAATGAATGTATGTATGAGTGTTTCATCTTAATGAGAATCAAGTGGCTAATATTTCATACTACCATTTCTATCTAGTTTGTGTTTTGATTGCAATTGTTCATCCTATTATTTATTGTTAATCAAATCAGGCTCTCTCGCAATACACCTCATCCGTCCAAACATCTTTCAAGAGTGAATACGAGTGAGATTCGATCCTAACCCTAGACCCGAGCTCCACACACTGTTTAGTACCGACTATTCACGCTTCCGCACCGGGGCTCGGTTCTGTCAATTGGTATCAGAGCGGGGTTACCGAAACGTTCAGACTAACCGCTGAACTGATTCACTTCGCTCTTGAATCCACCATGGACGTTAAACGATGAAGTTCGTTGAAATTATTTGATGATTCAGAGAAAATTTTATGGATTGATGTTTGGGTTGATGACTCGTTTGGAGATCCAACATCAATTTCATGTTTATTTGGTCGGAATGGTCCAGATCTGATGTAACAGTGTTATTTGGCTCGTTTTGGGGCAACTCTGTTCATTTGATGATTTCCAGATCTGAAAAGGTTGTGGATAAGATTGAAGATAGATTTCTTTTGTTTATTTCGAGATGACCTGGATATTGCTCATCGATTCTTTTCAGATTTCGGAACTACTTTTCGATCTGAAAGAATTAGGGTTTTGTTTGCTCGATATTGATTTTGATAAGTGTGCTGCATAAACAGGATATGGTATGTTGGAAAAGGTTGCCATTGGTACAAACTGGTATAAAGAATGTACAAGTCAAAAATGAACAGGTGCTAAAGGCAATATTATCATTGTTTGTTGTAGAAAAATGCAAAGTGAATATTCAAGCAGGTTCTGCAAGGGCAAATCAGTGATTGATGATGCAGAAATGAATTTTTGATGTACCGGGCATACAATGAACATATAAGATTGTTCTCGATTAATGATAATGGTTAAGTGTTGCTTCGGGCACAGTTTTTGTTTTGCCCAAGCACAACTTTTGGTTTGAGCACACTTTATCTCGGGCACATCTTATCTCGGGCACATCAAGTTCCAGTGTCGAGTAACCCCTTTGCATATCCTTGGTCTTCTCAAGAAAACTATCTTTTAGTCCCAAGTACACTTTGTGCTAGGAAAGTGCTTCCGAGTACACTTTGTGATAGTGAAAAAATTGAAAAATCACAAGTGTTTTGCTTTCCGGGTACACTTTATGCTAGGAAAGTGCTTCCGAGTACACTTTGAGATAGTGAAAAAATTGAAAAATCACAAGTGTTTTGCTTTCCGGGTACACTTTGTGCTAGGAAAGTGCTTCCGAGTACACTTTGTGATAGTGAAAAAATTGAAAAATCACAAGTGTTTTTGATTTCCGGGTACACTTTGTGCTAGGAAAGTTCTTACGAGCACGCTTTGTGCTAGGAAAGTACTCCGGGTACGCTTTGTGCTAGGAAAGTGTTCCCAAGCACACTTTGTGCTAGGAAAGTGATCCCAAGCACACTATGTGCTAGGAAATAGAGTTTGTGAAACATTTCAAAGTTTTGAAGAAACTTTTGAGATTTTTGGTGCTGTTGACCGTTTGACCAAGCTGTTCTCTACGGAAGATATATACCAGGGGTATTTTGGTAAATTTTCTCCGATCATCAATAAGCTTATGGAATTCAAACCTCATCCAATTTCACGACTTCATCAAAAGCTTTACAAGAACAAGTGTTGACACAAGCTTAAGGATTTAATCACTTTTAGTGTCAACCAACATACGAATATGTTTATTTTCAGGTTCTTACAATCTTGATAAGGATGGTTAAGATTGTTTCACCCACACTTGATTTGAAGACACGTTCTTTAAAGACAATTGCAACGAAATTGGGGGAGTAAAAATCTTTGAATTTCGTTGCAAATGGCATGCTTCAAATCAAGTAAAAGACTCTAGTTAACGAAAAGTTGATCAAGATCAATAATCCAAGGTTTTTTCAAAGATGTTTCATCATTTGTAAGTTTTCAGATTTCCTAGTACGGATGAGAAGATAGAGTCATCACGAGTAACAATGTTGAAAGGATGATTAGTATAGTTTAACCTCCTATGAAATAGTCACTTGAACAGTCAAGAACGGGTTGTGGTTGACTTGAATGCTATCTTAATTCAGGGAACGGTTTGAAGATGATTTACAGGGGAAGACACAAATTTGAAGAATTGAAGATTATTTGATGATCACATTGAGTTCATTTCTTTTTGTGATGACCTTGTTACTTGAAGTTGATCTTTGAAGTTCAAAGCCTCGTTCATATGCCCATACAACTATATCCAGAAGTGGTATAAGAGTGATAATTCGAAATGAACAATGGGAGAAGCTTAACTTGAGGAGGAGAATTTCAACGAAAGATAACGAGTTATGAGGTGATCATGGAAGAAATTCGATGGCATCGGTCTAAGGGGGAGATTGTTGGAACTTATGTTTTAGACCGACGCATCAAATTAATTTGTGGGTGAAAAGTATATTATTTGGTCTCAACCAAGGGTGGAGGTTTGAAGACCAAGTCATGCTAGACTAGTATAAATAGATGTTTTTATTCATTTGTCTAGTATGAGTGACTGTATTGTGTATGTGTGAGATCTAGGGTTTTATCCCTTTGAGAGAGTCTCTGCCTCCAGGATGAGCTCGCCTGGTGGCGGCTGAGATATTTCTTAATCGATTGTATGTATGAATGTATGTATGAGTGTTTCATCTTAATGAGAATCATTCGGCTAATATTTCATACTACCATTTCTATCTTGTGTGTGTTTTGATTGCAATTGTTCATCCTATTATTGATTGTTAATCAAATCAGGCTCTCTCCCAATACACCTCATCCGTCCAAACATCTTTCAAGAGTGAATACGAGTGAGATTCGATCCTAACCCTAGACCCGAGCTCCACACACTATTTAGTACCGACTATTCAGGATTCCGCACCGGGGCTCGGTTCTGTCATGGTGATACATAAATGGTTGAATTTCGATTCGATCACTATATTATTTTAGTCATTTACTACTATGTTTTAGAATTGAAAATTCGGAAGGTTATGGTGATACATGAATGGTCGAATTTCAATTCATTTACTCTTATGTTTTAGAATTAAAAATACAAACACTCATAGTGGTACATGAACACTCGATTTTCAATTCGATTTCACTATTTATTGTTAAGTTTAATATTTTTTCCATATGATTATTCAATAATTTATGAGATTTATGTTTATTGAAAAGTGAAAACTCATGACATCTCATGGGAATTCCAATTTCGATTTCAAATTTTGTTTCATACGATTTATTTTATATACTTGTTTTCATTGACATATCTATTAGTCGTTTTCATACTTACGTCCCAAGTCACGCGAATTTTTCACGTTTCGTATCAAGCATTCTCGATTTACAAGTTGTCGCGCTCAACCCGCAAAACGACAATCCAAGTTATCAAGCAAATGGCCTCCACGATCCCGATCACCCCACGTTTGACCACACCCACCTTCATCGCTATAGTAAATTCAAATCCAAACCCATCACCATTCTTGGAAACGCAAACTAAACCCAACCGAAAAACTCACGCTGAAACACACCCTTTGTATAGTATATGTAAATTCCACCACTTTACTTCCCTAAAACGTTGATATACTTCAATCTGTGGTAGATTCAATTACCACTTATTGCTAAAACCTACCCAAACTCAACGCCACTCACCCATCCTATACCTAACCATTTGTGTCAATCATATGTTTGACCTCATGCTTCAAGTCTGCCATCATCAGGGTATCCCGAGCATACCTGCCATACTTTGGAAGGCCTAACTTGTTTCCGCCATGCAATATCCTAACCCCGCATCCTTTTTCGACCTTATACGATTTTTTTCCGGTTTCAATACTTAGATTTTTTACAAAACTTATCAAACTCGTGTATATTTTCTTTTGCCTACTTTCCTATATTTTATCTCTTTTACTAACACCTCGCGCCTAAACCCAAATCCTTAGTTATTTTGCCTTCAGTCTAATGGATTTTCTTTAAAAAGAATTTATTACCTCTATTATTATTATTATTATTATTAAAGTTATTAATATTACCATAATTATTAATACTACTAGTACAATTGTTATTAGTACCATCACCGTTATCATCATTATTATTATTACGGTAATTATCAATATGGTTATCATTAGAATTGTTATTATTGTTGTTAAATATATTTATTTTTATTGATATTAGTAATATTATTATTACTAGTATCATCGTCACTATTATTATATAATAATATTTAAAGTAAAATATTTTATTCAAACCAGTTTTGAGCCCTTTTGAAACCATTTTTTTCATTCAATAATTTTTTTATTATTATTATGATTAGTAATATTATTATTACTTGTATTATCGTCACCTCCAATAATAATGTAATTAATATTTCAAACCGTATTTAAAGTAAACTTTTTGTTTCAAATAAATCTAAAGCCCCTTTGAGGCTACATTTCATTCAACAAGTCAGGTTATCTGACAATCTTTTTCCTAGGCCGCTGGCCAAAAGAAAACATTTATTTTTACGTTACGGATTTCATAAAATTCTCACGTTTTAGCACTAGTTAAAAACGTTTTGCCTAACTAAAATAGAATAATCTTATTTCACCATGAGATATAAAAACACCACGATTTACAACCGATTTTCGTAAATAAAAATATATGATATATCCATTCCCTTCTTTCCCCTTCTTTAACGCCAATGAGTTTCGGCTAAGAAATCATGGCACCATCTCTTACGTCAACTTTCATAACCCAATAAACCGACACTTGAGAAAACAAACGTCGCAAGCTACATTTCTTTTCTTTAACTACTCCTTCACGTTTGTATTTTACGAAACGTAAATTCGTACATCAATTTTATTCGATGTATTAAACTGGGGTACGCTTGTTATTTCAAATCCCGTGGTCTATGACCAATTTTCCATAAAAGTACTCGTTAATTGGAAATTGGGACTATGAACATGTAGTTGTAAATAGTTACCAAATAGAAACTATATTTCCATTCTATTTCTACCTTTACCTATCGATAACCGGTTCTTTTCAAACGTATTCGTTTACTTAGAACCGGGATTGTTTCCCATGTACATGTCGAGTTATGTTATGTTATTTTTACACAAATTATTTTGTTTATTCGTGTACTTCTTTTTCACTCAATGTTTTATATAAACCATTTTTTTGTTCTTGATTTCATCAATCTGGACCAAACACTTTATTTTAATTTCGAGGTTTCAACTACTTACTTTGATAAACTCATGGCTTTTATTGGAACTTTTCTTTTGTAAACTTAATGGATTTTTAATATTGTGATGACAAAATTTCGTTTATCTGTTTTATTTCAAATTAGTAACTTATATGTTGTAATGTTCACTTTATGTCATCTCATTGTTACCGTTAATTGCACTGCAATTAATTCGGGGTGTTCCATTTGTTAAACATCTGATATTTTGATACTTAAAACTTTTGTTTATCTGAGCTATTCTCGAACCCAATGCGTTATCAATTTACATATTCATATTTCGTTGGTTAAATGCTACGTTTACTTACTATGTTATTCTCCACCCCATTAATTCAATTACATGTTACGATGTTCATAATTCAAATGTTTTTATTCTTTAATTTCATTATCTAGTTTATTTTGTTTTTCAACATCGTTTAATTAGTTTAGACACGATGATTTGATTTACTTGACTTAGTGTTTTCGCCTTGTCCTTGGCCTGAATGGTCTCTCAATGTGTTTTGTAAGTTTTTACCCTTTTAATTCATTGTTTTTGATATTCAAACGTTATGTGTTAGAATCTTACTTATTTATCTAAGGTCTATGTCTTAAAACCACACAATAGAGCAAGTTATATGGACCATCCGACGATATAGGTAATTATAGGTCGACACGTAATTATCAAAGTCCTCGCATGGAAAATATAATAAGTCCGGTTGTGTGAAATAACTCGGAACATGGAATGATTTTGGAGAATGTGACAAATACAATATGATAAGGGTATGGTGGATACGTCGCCGGTACATCCTATATATAAGTGTCCTTGTCATATTTTCTATTTGGTAGCGTTCTTTCGGGTCATTCAAAGATTGACGTTATTTTAAACTTGTTAAAACTTCTAACAACTCCGTATAATAGTTGCTCTCTTTTAAATTTTTATTTTTATTTTAATTTCTGGACGAAATTTCCAAAAGTTGTAAGTCATGTAACATTCGTTACTTTTCAAACCCGAAAATCTGACCCGTTTTGAATTTTCGGTTTTTATATATATTAATATAAATATAACTCAAGTTACGATTTATGTAATTTCATGTTCATCAACCGACCCATTTTGATGTTTCGGTGTATTCATATCATTCGTTTATTATATATATGATTATCGTTTATTTATTTAATAATATTTACGATGTGTTATAGTCACTATTTGTGGTTTTTCTATTTCGTATTGTTCAATAACGAAACTCCAATTTCAAACATGCTTACTTAAACGAGTCCCAAACTAGTCGGGTATAATACGAAAAAAACATCCAAGTTTATAAACATTTATCTCATTTTTATAACATTTCAAAGTACAAGGTTTCGTATGAAAATATATTTTAAACACTGTTTTAAAACAATATGAAAATTGAGGGGTCAAAATATAAATTACATTTAAAATATAATAAAATCAATTATAACCCAGCCCCCATCCCAAAGACTCCCGTTTTTTCCGTCATCACATTCCGGCCGCCGGATTACGGCCCCGGCGAGTCTCGTTAACTTCATTTTAACGCGATTTAACCCAATTAAATTATATAATGACGATTGATCTGGACCAAGCTATGTTAATGACCCATTAAATTGTTATTATAACTCACATTTAAAGCTAAATCGATACATATGAACGCGAGGACGGCAGGAAAGTAATTAAAACTCATTTACAACCAATTTAAATGATAACACTTCAATTACTACTATAAATAGGACATCGGGCAGCAACTAAACTGTATGACCCCGTTACCCGTGCCTCACTTTTAACGTTGGATTTACTCATAAACGCGGTTCATCACATCAGAGTTAATAAAAACATTCGTGGAATATTAAAACATTCAAACCATTATATTACATAACCATCCATTCTTGGCTTAACGGGTATTCAAAACATTTAATAATAAAATATTGTCTTTAAAATAACATAACATTTCTAGAGATGCCAGCTTCTTCATGTTCATGCCATATGCTTCCCCTTATGCAAGCTGCCTCAATCTACTCACTTGCGTGCATACTAAAAGTCAGCTATGCTGAGTGAGTTCTAGTTAATCATACAACATACAATCTGTTTTCATACTTGCACACGTGCCCGAAGATTTGTACTTTATTCATACTCTTCTTTACATATATACCTATCTATACTATTTAAAGAGCCTTCCGCCCTATAACCTCACAGATATTATAAGGGTCTGGTCCCCAACATCACAGATATTATTAGGGTCTGGTTCCTATCATCACAGATATTATAAGGGTTTGGTCCCTATCAGCACATATATTATAAGGGTCTGGTCCCTATCATCACAGATATTATAAGGGTCTGGTCCCTATCCTCACAGATATTATTAGGGTATGGTCCGTTTGTATCATAGTACCGTAACATACCTGTCTTTTACATCCCAACCTTAATAACACGTACAATATCCGAAGATCATTCACGTACTATCAACATAACATACATAACATACATACATACAACATTCATACATCATACATATATCAATCATATCTTTAACTACCACCTACCGGTACATGCAATATCCGAAGATCGTTCACGCACCGTCAAGCAATCATATTTCATAAATCATAAAAGGCATGTTAGTGCACGGTTTTGTGACTGGTGATTTGCAGTTAAAGTATTCAAGATTAAATTATTCGATAGCAACGGAAAAGGGGGTGTCTGTTAGTGCACCATTTTGTTGTCCGTAGCATTCGAATAAGATATACATAGTCTAGATTGTTTATTTATTGTAAAATGGCCATTCGCTATGGATTGTATAGCGAATGGGTCCATTCGTTAGTGATCTAGGCTAGTTCGTTAAGTTTATAAGCCCATTCGTTATGTAATATAACCAATGGAGGCTGGTTCGTTAAGTTATCATCATTCGTTATGGAATCATAACGAATGGAGTCTAATTCGTTGTGAAGATATAACGAATTAGACTAAATTAATGAACTGGAGCATGTTGGCTATAAATAGGCTAATCCATGCTCATAATTTAGTAGAGAACTTGTACATAGTTTAAGTTATTCTCTCCATAACTTATCTCCATCATAATGTATTTACTCCATATTTATCAATAAAATATTATATCTAAAGTATCGATTTCGTGTTGATGTATCGTATTAGCGGCTAGATCTTGGACTCTTTGACGTTCTCTCAAGGCATACACTTACCACTTAAGGTAAGTGTATTAACTATCACATCGAGTATGCACACAGCCCCAAAAACATAACAAGTTAATGGGGCTAGAAACTCACCTGAACGCGATTACGTTCACCGTTTATAGTTAATCCTTTCCTGAGCAGAACCCGACTAACTGTATAATCATACATATATTAAATACGGCTCTAGCTCTTCTTATCATCTACTTAATCAATCTTACGTATCTAAGCTTGTTTTACTTCATTGGATTATTACCGGTTACTTAATCGTTACACTTTAGCCTTTAAAGGTATCTTTCATATATCATTAAAGTGCAAGGGTCATTTTGTAATTATATCATTCTTCATTAAGTCCAGGGACTGTTCTATCATTATGTAAAACTTCTTGTTCGTTACTTATTCCTAACGAATTGGGTTACCATAACGAACTAGTTCTTGAAACAAATTGAACCCTTTAACGAACTGGTTTTTGAACGAATTGGACCTTTTAACGAAACGGTCCTTTTGACAAATTAGTCCATATAACGAATCACTTCGCGTAACGAATTGGATCTTCTAACTCGTTATCTCCTTTAACGAATGGTCATAGCAAATCAGAAGCTAGTTCGTTATTTTATCCTCAACGAATCGCTTGACGAAATGCTTCAAATTCGTTCTCCCAGTTAACGAATTACCTCTAATTCTTTGACTTCCCGTTAGCGAATTAGGGTTAGGTCAGGGGATGTCAGAACATTCCTTGACATCTCTTACCTCGTATTACCTTTTCCGGCGCCGTCGCCGGGAAACCGCGGCTTCGCCTGAAAAACGAGTTCTAACTCGTTTTTAAACCGTTTTTCGTCCCGTTCGATCCAGATCTGAGCTAGGGTGATCCCTAAGCTCATCTTAGGTACGGTTTATACCCGATTCCACCCAGATCTCGTGACGTTAACGGTTTAACAGTGTCGGCTCGTCGTTTCGTGGGTTTATCTAACGGGTTTAAGATCATACAATATCATACTATCATTATCTTGGATCGGGATCGGTTTTTCCTTGGTGATTTCGGCTAGAGAGGGAGAGAGAGCTTAAGTGTGTGTTTTGGTGGTGTATGGAATATGTGTAGAAATGAATTAAATGGGTAATTAATGGCTTATATAATTGTGGATCATGGTCTTTAGCCCATGGTCCTTTCCTCTTTCCTTCATAACCCAAGTCCATAACCAATATCCATTTACCCAACATTAGCCCGACTCGTAGTAATTCATATTGTAACACCCCGAAACCGCAGCGGAAACGTAAACGGGATGCAATAGACACATCTGATATCAACAGCATTGCTTATAAAGAAAACACCACTACATTAATTTACACCACATTACAATGTTCCGAGTTTAGTTATCGTCTAGGCGATAGCACATAAGTTTTACCAACAATACATTATCATATTTAATACAAAAAGATCATTAAGCTTCCACAAAAAGCACGCATCATCAAGCATGTAGCAATTATTCCAGTTTGGTGGTACCTAAAAAGCATGTAAAGAAAACGGGTCAACTACGAATACTTGGTGAGTTTCACTGATTTAAATAAACATTGACAAATCATTATAATAATCATATATTAGCGATGTAATTATGCTGAGCCCACAAGTGAAACCTCTAACTATCACACACAACCCCGTGGCATACTCCGCCCACGAACCTGCCCCAAACCGCTATGCCTAACATTACATAGCAAAGTATATATAACACCCAAAATAGACATGTGCAACTGGCTGGGAAACATCAGCAAATCCATGCCAGACCAGTTGGGTTTGTCAGACCAATAGTACTATCCACACCCTACCGGCTTTCAGCTAATCACTCGTGTTGCGGGGCCTTACAATGTTAGCAACTCCGACAATTACCATCTTAGTACATTTCCGTACGATTCCCGTATAATAAAACATATATAAATACACGCAAATCCATGCGTTCAGTATGTACTTAAACATATTAGTAACAACATGCTTTCCGCCCCGGGAAAATATTTAAAAACAATTCAGGAAAAAGGGGCTCGTGAAACTCACCTTATCGTAAGCAATTAAGTAACACAGTATGCCAGCTACTAGTCCGGATCTGTAATACGATCCCTAAGTTCGTTACTATACAATCACTATTAATATAACTTTAACCGTGTTAACCGGTGCGTCTGGGAACATTGTTAACCCCGTACGGTACTCGTTCCGGGGGTAATGTTAACCCAGAAACACTTCTCCGGACTCAGATTGTGATATCGTTTAGAGTTCACTAGTCAAAATTACTATTAGTCGTTTTTCCCGTTTTGCGTGCCTAGCACGGTTATCCGTTTTTACGTTTCAAAAATGAGTTTGGTCACACACGACCCGAAAATAGTTGTTGACTGATAATTTAATTATGGTTGTGAATTTAGAGCTCGGTTTAGACGCCCCGTTTGGCCGCGGGACCCGTTTCCGTCATTAGTGTACCAGAAACTGTTAAATCCGGTAAAAGGTACCCAAATCATCCGAATTATTTTCGGATGATTTATTTTTACTTGTTTAACTCAATTATATGAAAATATTTCATTTTTTGGGTTTTATACACCAGTCAGCTCGCTTATGCGAACTTTACCCGGTTTACGCGTTTTAAGCTTTAAAAGTTTGTTTTTGCACCAATAATTATCCGTTTAATCCCGGATCTTGAAATTTTGCACAAATCACTTTTTGACAGTGGGGAATTTAATAAAAATATTTCCAGAATTAATTTTTATATTTAAATTTATTTATCTATTTTTAAACACCATTAAAACACTAAATATGTCGTAAATACCAAACGATCTTAGAAAAATCCCAAATTTTTCCTGGATGACTCTTGCCATCCACATAGTCCCCTGTAATTTTTCCAGAACCAAAATCTTCTTTTACATGCCATTTTCACTAAAACCGAGCTAGAAAACCCTAGAACTCGTTTAACCGAAAAGCCTACTTAAACTTCTCCAACTGACCTAAGATTTTGTGTGTGACTTTTACATGATATAAAAAGCTTATCTGCAATTTTCCAGAATTTTTCATGATATTTAACTATTTTTCACCATTTTTAGCCAAAACCGAGCATTAAATTCACCACATATTCATCCTTTGTCCAAAAATTACCAAAATTTCACAGATCTCATATTTTCATGTGTAGATCATCTCTGTAAAATTTCATGACCTAACTCTAAACACATCACAATCTGTCCAAATCACAAACATTACACAAAAACCGAACTACCTTGTGTTTCTAGCTTCAAATCGCAAGGATCTCGCTTTCTAGCCCTTGCTATCAACTAGATACAACACCTACAAGCACAATAACACCACACCAAGCAAGTTACACCCACAATCAAGCCATTTCTTTCATGGTTTCGGTTATGCTTTAAAAACAAAGATTTAACCGTAAAAATTCGTTTTTGGTTCGTTTAACTCCTTTCTTGGACCAAGATCCCTTGTATAACCCGTATACATCACTTGATCATGCAAGAATCGGTTTCATCTCGGGTTTTCACCCTTTTTCACTTGAAACCTCATTTTCTTGTAATTAAACTCGAGAAAGGAAGATAAACACGTACATAACACGATCTTTACCTCGGTTTTTCTTGCTAGAATCCGCGGTTTTTAGCTCAAGGGGTTGAGAGGAAATGAAGATTGTTGAAAGGGTTGGATGAAAAAAGAAATGAAAGGATAGGGGAAGCATCCCCATCCGATCGGACTACATGGAGGGGTGGGGTGGGACCCACCTTTTCAATCTTGGCCACTCATTTGGATATCTGTAATCTGGATAATGTTTTGGATAATCTGGTTCAGTTCGTTTTTCGGTTAAACGTTTAATTCGGCTTAAAACGAGGTTAAAACGGTAGTTTTTCGGCTAAAAAATGAAATTTATATAAAACCGATTTAAAAACTTTAAAAACTTAAACCATGACTTTCATTAATTTAAAACATCATATTATTAATAATTCCGCATCTTTTTCGGCTTGATCGATCGTCTCTTGCTTGGTTTGGTATTAAAGGTTTCGTTTAACGTACCGACGTACCATTAAATCGAAATTCTTTTTCTGTGCTTTAATTCACTTATCCCGAAGCTTTAACACTTCGTAAACATCACTACATATCATATATCTCGTCTATAATGAAATCCTCGATTCATTCGGGCTTCAATAACCGTTAATCGGTTAATCGTATTTCCAATACGATTAGCTGTATAATCGAGTATAATCCGTAATGTGAATCATACATACTCGTATAAACGCATTATAATTCATATATTCATTATCAAATACACATAAATAGTATATACCGGCTAGGGTATACCTGAATTTGCCGGAATCGTTACATTCTCCCCCCCGTAACAAAAATTTCGTCCTCGAAATTTTACGCGTCGACTACTTCCTTTTGAGGAAATTGGTAGGGGTATTTCTTCTAGAATTCGTCCTTTCGTTCCCATGTATATTCTGGGCCTCGTTGCGAATTCCATCTAACTTTGACCAACGAAATCTTATTGTGTCTAAGTTGCTTGATTTTCCCGTCTACTATTTCTATGGGTTCCTCTACGAAATTGAGCTTATCACTTATTTGGACACCCTCTAGAGGTAACACCGATGTCTCATCCGCCAGACATCTTTTCAAGTTCGATACGTGAAACACGTTGTGAACTGCACTCAGTTCATCAGGTAATTCTAATCGGTATGCTACGGGACCGATTTTTGCAGTAATATTGAATGGTCCAATATATCTCGGGGCTAACTTCCCCGCCTTTCCAAATCTGACTACACCCTTCCAAGGTGATACTTTCAAATACACTTTATCACCTTTCTCAAACGACAACGGTTTTCTACGGGTATCGGCATAACTTTTCTACCGATCCCGCGCGGCCTTCAGATTGTTCCTAATTTCAAGGATTTTGCTGGTCGTTTCCTGGACCAGGTCTGATCTAATAATCTGAGTGTCGCCCACTTCAATCCAACAGAGTGGTGATCGGCACTTCCGACCATACAATGCTTCGTAAGGCGCTGCCTTTATACTGCTATGGTAACTGTTATTATAGGAAAATTCAACGAGTGAGAGATGTTGATCCCAATTTCCTTTAAAATCCAGTACGCATGCATGAAGCAAATCCTCCAGGGTTTGGATGGTCCTCTCAGACTGACCATCGGTCTGAGGGTGGTAGGCTGTGCTTAAATCAACGCGCGTTCCCAGTGCTTCTTGCACAGCTTGCCAAAGATTGGAGGTGAAATGGCTATCCCGATCGGAGATGATTGAGATGGGTATCCCATGACGGGACACAATTTCATTTATATAAATCTGCGCAAGTCTCTCAGTGTTATAATTATTTCTAATCGGGATAAAATGTGCCGATTTGGTTAATCGATCCACGATTACCCAAATTGCATCATGTCCTCGGGACGTCTTAGGAAGATGTGTCACAAAATCCATCGTGATTTGCTCCCACTTCCATTCAGGAATTTCCGGTTGTTGTAACATCTCCGAGGGTTTCTGGTGCTCCGCCTTAACTCTCGCACAAGTCGTACATTTACCGACATACGTTGCGATATCCTTTTTCATACCCGGCCACCAGTAGAACTCCTTCACATCCTTGTACATCTTATCCGATCCCGGATGTATGGAATATTTCGATCTATGCGCTTCGTCCATGATTAATTCACGAAGGTCATGGAGGGTCGGGATCCAAGCCCGATTTTTGAAATAGAGAATTTCGTCCACGCGCTGTTCGAAATTATTCTCATTGTCGTAAAGTCCCTCCTTTTCCAATTGTTCCTCTTTCAACGCCTCACGTTGAGCGACTCGAATCAGGTCCGAAAGGTTCGACTGGACTATCATCCCCAGCGCCCGCACTCGTAATGGCTTAACCCGATCTTTCCTACTCAAGGCATCGGCTACGACGTTAGCCTTGCCGGGTTGATAACGGATGTCACAGTCATAATCGCTTAACAACTCGACCCATCTTCGTTGCCTCATATTCAGTTCTTTCTGATCGAATATGTGCTGCAAACTTTTATGATCGGTGAAGATGGTGCACTTCGTACCGTAGAGATAATGTCTCCAGATTTTAAGTGTGAAGATAACCGCTCCCAGTTCCAAGTCGTGAGTAGTGTAATTTTTCTCGTGTACTTTTAACTGTCGGGAAGCATAGGCTATAACCTTATTATTCTGCATCAACACGCATTCTAACCCTCTAAGCGATGCGTCACAATACGCGACAAAACCATCGTCTCCATCGGGGAGACCTAAAATCGGCGCTTGACACAATTTTTGCTTTAACGTTTGAAACGCCGTCTCCTGCTCTTCTCCCCATTCATACTTTCGATCCTTTTGAGTCAGGAGAGTTAAAGGTTGGGCGATGCTGGAAAAGTTCTCTATGAATCGACGATAATATCCAGCTAAGCCCAAGAATTGGCGGATTTCCTTTGGCGTCTTAGGCGCTTGCCAATTCTTAATTGCTTCAATCTTACTCGGATCAACGTGTATTCCTTGATGGTTTACAACGTGACCGAGGAATTGCACTTCTTGTAACCAGAAGTTACACTTGGAGAATTTTGCATACAACTTCTCCTGATTCAGAAGCTCTAAAATTATTCTTAAGTGTTGCTCGTGCTCTTCTTTACTTTTCGAGTAAATCAAAATATCGTCAATAAACACGATGACGAATTTGTCGAGGTAGGGTTTACAGACTCGATTCATGAGGTCCATGAACACTGCCGGCGCATTTGTTAGCCCGAAAGGCATAACTAAGAACTCGTAATGGCCGTAGCGAGTTCGGAATGCGGTTTTTGGGATATCTTCTTCCTGAATTCTAACCTGATGGTATCCCGTTCTAAAATCGATTTTCGAGAAATAGCTCGCACCTTGCAGCTGGTCAAACAGATCATCAATTCGAGGAAGGGGGTACCTATTTTTGATTGTTAACTTGTTCAACTCCCTGTAATCAATGCACATTCTAAGGCTCCCGTCCTTCTTTTTCACGAATAATACAGGTGCACCCCACGGGGAATGACTAGGACGTATAAATCCTTTATCCATCAATTCTTGCAACTGATTGGGTAATTCTTGCATCTCGGACGGTGCAAGTCGGTAGGGTGCTTTAGCAACAGGGCCAGCTTGAGGTATTAAATCGATTCTGAATTCGACCTGTCGGGTTGGCGGTAGTCCAGGAAGTTCTTCTGGGAAAACTTGTGGAAATTCGCGTACCACCGGGATATCATCCACCCGTTTCTCCTCAGAATCTGTGGCCGTCAAGCTCGCTAGATACGCCACGCATCCCTGGCGTATATATTTTAACACCTTGAGGTGGGATATAAATGGTATCATTGTGCCCGACTTCACTCCTTGCACTAACACCTCTTCGTCATCCGACACCCGGATCTTGACGATTTTCTTTTCACAGTTTATTTCGACTTTGTTACGTGCTAACCAATCCATTCCCACTATCACGTCAAAACTACCTAATTCTACCGGTAATAAGTCAATCAGGAAGGATTGATCGTTCAGAATAAAAGGGCAATTCCGAACTATCTGATTAACTATCATGGTTCTACCGTTAGCGACTTCTACGGTATAAGGTTCTATGGGTTCACTAATCGGAAGGTTTGCTATCGATAGGAACTTAACGGAGACAAAACTTCTATCGGCACCCGTATCAAATAATACAGAAGCGTAATGATCAGAGACGAGGAATGTACCTGTCACTACGCTGGGGTCCTGGCGTGCTTCGTTCGCCCCCATCACAAAAGCTCGGCCTCTCGCCGGATTGGACAACGATACTTGACCCACTGTTTTTCTCCCATTTCCTCCCTGGTTCAGTTTCGGACAGTCTCTCTTGAAGTGATCTGTGCTGCCGCATTCAAAGCAAGCACGGCTGGTGGTCATCATTTGGTTTCCTTGTGGGTATTGTTGTCGGGCTGGTTGGGTCCTAAATGGCTGCGCACGGATAGGTTGCGGTTGTCGGTTCAGATTGTTCAGGTTCCTCCTACAACTCGGTGCGTAGTGCCCATTCCTGCCACACCGGTGGCACACTACCTCCTTGCACACGCCACCATGCTGGTAACCGCATTTCCCACACTTAGGGAACGTCCCTTTCTGCGATTCCTGCCTTCCGCCTGAACTAGTCATGGCGTAGTTCTGGGCAGCGGGCCTAGCACGTTTATTTTGCTGCTTCTCCTGGATCCTATTATCATACGTACCTCGCTTTCCCCCAGCAGACTCTCCTGCCACCTTCAGTGACCCACTCCTCACGAAATCGTATGTGACGATACCAGCTTGCGTCACCGCACCCTCAAACGTCTTGTGTCCCCCAGAGTTGACTATACTCCTTACTATTGGAGTTAGTCCCCAAATATAACGCTCAACCCTCTTTGACTCTGGGGTGACCAACCATGGCACCAATCGCGACAATTCATTAAATCGGTTTGTATAACCCAAGTGGTCTGCCCCCTGCATCTCCAGGTTCCACAATTCGTTTTCTAACTTCTGCAGTTCGTTTTTCGGACAGAAATGTTCCAGCACAAGGGCCTTGAGCTCTGCCCAGGTCATGCGGTTTGTCGCTGCCTGACCGCGAGTTTGCACTATTGTGTTCCACCATGTCAAGGCATGGTCCGTGAACGTGCAGGTAGCATACTTAACAACATAATCCTCAGGGCAGTTGCTGATGTTCACAACGGCCTCTAATTTCTCAATCCACTTAACCAACCCATTTGGTCCCTCCGACCCGCTAAATTCTAGGGGCTTGCACAACATAAAATCTTTGATTAAACACCCCTTTGATGCAGGAGTCGGTTCAGTGCGGTTCGTTTCTACACTAGGTATAGGGCCATTACTGTCTGTAACGACCACCCTAGGCAGTGCGTCATTACTCGGAATTGGGTTATCGTTCGGTGGAGGATTAACATTTTGTTCCCCCTCATTATTGGTGGTCGTTTGATTGCTCGCAGGGGCTGGATTGGTCGTATTGTTGATACTGGCGGCGATGCGCGATACTATATACGGTATCGCCGCCTCTAGCTGTCGAGCAATCAGACGGTCCACATCTACTTCTGACATTTGAGCTGACCGTTTTGGTGGCATTCTACACAACATTAAGAAAAATACATATAATTAATACAAATTCCAATCTCGATACATAACACACATTCCATTCATTAATAAACATTAGTACATATTACATAAACGTCAGTTCACATTACATTCCTACCATCATCACATAGATTAAGTTTCCATACATCAGTCCTACATTGGCATCATTTCGACATAACCCGCTATGGGTCAGTGCTTGAATGATACATCAAAAGTATCTACAATGATATCCCCAAAAAAGGCCCTCTATGGGCTAGTGGCTGTACTATAACTACCCAAGATTCACTCCATGTTAGCATCGCCACTAACTGCTTACACAGAGTATCAAAAAGCGGACCCTGACTACTACCACCCTAACATTATCTAAGCATGGTGGTACACCAACCACACCAACACTGCCACCATCACCACCAACACCGCCATCAAACCCCGAATCCGTGTCTCCATCCGGTCAATCATCCACTGGGAGTATGCGCCCTCCCTCCTCAGATGGCCAATCGCGTACTGGCTGTCCAGTACGCAGTCCGCCAGGTGTCTCCTCCTCTGGATCCCCACCGTCAAGGCGATGGTGTGCTCAACCACCTGCTCGGTGAGCACTTGGAGCCATGCAGCCTCAGCGGAGGGACGCTCATCCCTCTCCAGCCTAGGGGTACCCCACACGGGTGGAGGCACAGGCTCAGGCTGGGGGCGGGAGGACTCGCCCCTGTGGTAAGTGGGTCTGGGTGGGGTAGAGGTAGGTGGGACATAAGGGACACTGATCCGCGCCGTGAGGCGGGGACCGGGTCTGGGAGGGGTAGGGGTGACCTGTGGTACGGGTGGGGTGGGGGATCTGGCAACCCTAGTAGGGGAGGACAGGCTAGCACTCCTACGGCTAGTCTCACTAGGCTCAGTGTGGGATGCTAGGCGTAAGCTCCTGGAGTTCCCGGAACTGACCTCCTCCGGGTTCTCCTCCACTGACAGACTTCGAGACCTTGACATCCTTACCTGTACACAAGTTAGCAAACATATAGTTCCTTCCATAATGTAAATCACAATTAATATACACATACTTATACAACTTTGTCACATAAAAATATTATCATATACTTACACATATGTTGCCGATTTTACCTATTAATGTTCCCCGTGACTTCCCCTGAATTCCCTCGTGTGGACAAGTCTGTTATTATGTTCCGGACCATAATAACTCACTTGTCCATCCAAGTTCATCCAGATCTCGTCACTATAAATTATTAGTTGATATTCAGATCCTATAATACTTGAGCTACTAGTTATATTTTAGGTATCTTTTAAAGACATCCTAATTCTTTATAACCAATGGCTCTGATACCAAGTTCTGTAACACCCCGTAACCGCATCGGAAACGTAAACGGGATGCAACAGACACATCTGATATCAACAGCATTGCTTATAAAGAAAACACCACTACATTAATTTACACCACATTACAATGTTCCGAGTTTAGTTATCGTCTAGGCGATAGCACATAAGTTTTACCAACAATACATTATCATATTTAATACAAAAAGATCATTAAGCTTCCACAAAAAGCACGCATCATCAAGCATGTAGCAATTATTCCAGTTTGGTGGTACCTAAAAAGCATGTAAAGAAAACGGGTCAACTACGAATAGTTGGTGAGTTTCACTGATTTAAATAAACATTGACAAATTATTATAATAATCATATATTAGCGATGTAATTATGCTGAGCCCACAAGTGAAACCTCTAACTATCACACACAACCTCGTGGCATACTCCGCCCACGAACCTGCCCCAAACCGCTATGCCTAACATTACATAGCAAAGTATATATAACACCCAAAATAGACATGTGCAACTGGCTGGGAAACATCAGCAAATCCATGCCGGACCAGTTGGGTTTGTCAGACCAATAGTACTATCCACACCCTACCGGCTTTCAGCTAATCACTCGTGTTGCGGGGCCTTACAATGTTAGCAACTCGGACAATTACCATCTTAGTACATTTCCGTACGATTCCCGTACAATAAAACATATATAAATACACGCAAATCCATGCGTTCAGTATGTACTTAAACATTTTAGTAACAACATGCTTTCCGCCCCGGGAAAATATTTAAAAACAATTCAGGAAAAAGGGGCTCGTGAAACTCACCTTATCGTAAGCAATTAAGTAACACAGTATGCCAGCTACTAGTCCGGATCTGTAATACGATCCCTAAGTTCGTTACTATACAATCACTATTAATATAACTTTAACCGTGTTAACCGGTGCATCTGGGAACATTGTTAACCCCGTACGGTACTCGTTCCGGGGGTAATGTTAACCCAGAAACACTTCTCCGGACTCAGATTGTGATATCGTTTAGAGTTCACTAGTCAAAATTACTATTAGTCGTTTTTCCCGTTTTGCGTGCCAAGCACGGTTATCCGTTTTTACGTTTCAAAAATGAGTTTGATCACACACGACCCGAAAATAGTTGTTGACTGATAATTTAATTATGGTTGTGAATTTAGAGCTCGGTTTAGACGCCCCGTTTGGCCGCGGGACCCGTTTCCGTCATTAGTGTACCGGAAACTGTTAAATCCGGTAAAAGGTACCCAAATCATCCGAATTATTTTCGGATGATTTATTTTTACTTGTTTAACTCAATTATATGAAAATAGTTCATTTTTAGGGTTTTTATACACCAGTCAGCTCGCTTATGCGAACTTTACCGGTTTACGCGTTTTAAGCTTTAAAAGTTTGTTTTTGCACCAATAATTATCCGTTTAATCCCGGATCTTGAAATTTTGCACAAATCACTTTTTGACAGTGGGGAATTTTATAAAAATATTTCCAGAATTAATTTTTATATTTAAAATTTATTTATCTATTTTTAAACACCATTAAAACACTAAATATGTCGTAAATACCAAACGATCTTAGAAAAATCCCAAATTTATTCTGGATGACCCCTGCCATCCACATAGTCCCCTGTAATTTTTCCAGAACCAAAATCTTCTTTTACATGCCATTTTCACTAAAACCGAGCTAGAAAACCCTAGAACTCGTTTAACCGAAAAGCCTACTTAGACTTCTCCAACTGACCTAAGATTTTGTGTGTGACTTTTACATGATATAAAAAGCTTATCTGCAATTTTCCAGAATTTTTCATGATATTTAACTATATTTCACCATTTTTAGCCAAAACCGAGCATTAAATTCACCAAATATTCATCCTTTGTCCAAAAATTACCAAAATTTCACAGATCTCATATTTTCATGTGTAGATCATCTCTGTAAAATTTCATGACCTAACTCTAAACACATCACAATCTGTCCAAATCACAAACATTACACAAAAACCGAACTACCTTGTGTTTCTAGCTTCAAATCGCAAGGATCTCGCTTTCTAGCCCTTGCTATCAACTAGATACAACACCTACAAGCACAATAACACCACACCAAGCAAGTTACACCCACAATCAAGCCATTTCTTTCATGGTTTCGGTTATGCTTTAAAAACAAAGATTTAACCGTAAAAATTCGTTTTTGGTTCGTTTAACTCCTTTCTTGGACCAAGATCCCTTGTATAACCCGTATACATCACTTGATCATGCAAGAATCGGTTTCATCTCGGGTTTTCACCTTTTTTCACTTGAAACCTCATTTTCTTGTAATTAAACTCGAGAAAGGAAGATAAACACGTACATAACACGATCTTTACCTCGGTTTTTCTTGCTAGAATCCGCGGTTTTTAGCTCAAGGGGTTGAGAGGAAATGAAGATTGTTGAAAGGGTTGGATGAAAAAAGAAATGAAAGGATAGGGGAAGCATCCCCATCCGATCGGACTACATGGAGGGGTGGGGTGGGACCCACCTTTTCAATCTTGGCCACTCATTTAGATATCTGTAATCTGGATAATGTTTTGGATAATCTGGTTCAGTTCGTTTTTCGGTTAAACGTTTAATTTGGCTTAAAACGAGGTTAAAACGGTAGTTTTTCGGCTAAAAAATGAAATTTATATAAAACCGATTTAAAAACTTTAAAAACTTAAACCATGACTTTCATTAACTTAAAACATCATATTATTAATAATTCCGCATCTTTTTCGGCTTGATCGATCGTCTCTTGCTTGGTTTGGTATTAAAGGTTTCGTTTAACGTACCGACGTACCATTAAATCGAAATTCTTTTTATGTGCTTTAATTCACTTATCCCGAAGCTTTAACACTTCGTAAACATCACTACATATCATATATCTCGTCTATAATGAAATCCTCGATTCATTCGGGCTTCAATAATCGTTAATCGGTTAATCGTATTTCCAATACGATTAGCTGTATAATCGAGTATAATCCGTAATGTGAATCATACATACTCGTATAAACGCATTATAATTCATATATTCATTATCAAATACACATAAATAGTATATACCGGCTAGGGTATACCTGAATTTGCCGGAATCGTTACACATATTCTCATTTTATTAACCGAAACTAGATAAACGGGATGTTACAAGTCTTCCCTTCTTAAAGAGGTTTCGTCCCTGAAACCTAACTATTACATAAGCTTGTGCATCTCTTCTTCAATTTCCCATGTAGCATATGATCCCTTGCGAAGCTTCCATATCACTTTCACTAGTGGGATAACTTTATGACGAAGCTGCTTTTCCTTGCGATCAAATATCTCGATGGGTTGCTCAATGTAGTTCAAATGTTCATCAATCTCAATGTCCCTTAATGGCACATGAGACGTGTCATCGGCTAGACATTTTCTCAGATGAGAGACATAAATGTAGAATGAATTCCTTCCAACTCTTCTGGTAAGTCTAGCTTGTAAGCTACTTCACCTACTCGATCTAGAATCTCGAACGGTCTAATGTACCTCGGACTTAGCTTTCCTCTCTTCCTAAAACGAATAATTCCTTTCCAAGGCGAGACCTTGAGCATCATATTGTCTCCAACGTTAAACTCAATTGGTAGTCGCCGCTTATCAGCATATGACTTCTGACGATCTTGAGCAGCTTCATTATGGCTTTAATCTGATAAAAGTTTGTAGAAGTTTCTTGCACAACTTCTAAGCTTCCCATTTCTTTCTGTCCAATCTCTCCCCAACATACCGGAGTTCTACAACGTCTTCCATACAACATCTCGAACAGTGGCATACCAATACTTGAATGGTAGCTGTTGTTATAAGAGAACTCTGCCAGATGCAGATGATCATCCCAACTTCCTCCAAATTCTAAAACACAAGCACGTAGCATATCCTCAAGGGTTTGGATCGTCCTTTCAGACAATCCATCTGTTTGAGGATGATACGCCGTACTAATGTTCAATCTCGTTCCCATAGCTTCATGGAACTTCTTCCAAAACCTCGAAGTAAACTGAGTATCTCTATCCGACACGATCGATAACGGTACTCCGTGTTTAGATGCAACCTCTTTAATGAACAAGCTTGCTAACGTTTCTGACGTGATGGCCTCCCGTATAGGCAGAAAGTGAGCACTCTTGGTCAAACGGTCCACAATCACACAGATGGTATCATGATTCTTAGCTGTACGAGGTAGCATAGTTATGAAATCCATGGTGATATGTTCCCATTTCCATTTTGGTACCTCCAAGGGTTGCATTTTTTCATACGGCTACTGATGTTCGGCTTTAACTTGTGATGTGTGCTGCGCGTGTTGCGTAAAATATAAAAGGTTGGAATGATTTGCTTTTGCACGAGATCGTGTTTTAAATTTATAAAAGTGATTTCTACAAAGACTAATGATGCGCGTGCGCGTAGCTTGTATAAATATGATAGCTTGGATATTTAGCTTTTGCACAAGATCGTGTTTTAAATTTATAAAAGTGATTTCTACAAAGACTAAACACACACAAAATAGGCAAGTGTACCTATCGTATATGTAGAATAGTATTGGTAAGAACCAAGTATCGATCCGTGGACACAAATGTTTCTAATAATGAATCGTTGTTTTACTTTAATCGGAGGTTTTAATCATTTTGGGGTTAATTTTCTTCAAACTTCTTATAAAATATAAATACTTATATATATAAAATATATAGGTGACCAAGAAAAGAGATTCTAAACGAGTTGTTCCATTATGCGAAGGTTACCATCTAAGATCAAGAATCCACTTCATTTTAGCATTGATAAATAATATTTGAACATGTGGTAAACATTCCATAATAATATATGACAGATAACTCCTTAAACCTTAAGTGAGCATCTTTGGCACTAAGGAGATAGCATGCGCATTTTAAAGTCCACCCTTTCCTAATGTCATGCCATCTCAATTATGTCAATTTAAGTTGGCAAGTAGTTTCGTAAAGTAGAAAGATTAGGATTGACTTCGATTTCTCAAATACCAATTCTAACAACTTCGGGTGGTTGTAGTTTAGTCACACAACCTCTCCTTTGTTGATTTATGTAGGTTATAATTACACATTCCATTAACATATGATTTCTTTAACTAGCATGATATCCTAAGCAAAGCCATTTTCGGATTACCAAGACTTAGAGAAATACATCATAACTTATATCTCATCATTTCCAAGTACAATATAAGGATCCGTGTTTCGATAATGTATCAAAGTATTTCTATCTTTCAAGAACATGAATCGATCATGAACGATTGCCAATGGAATTGACAACCACCAACTTTGAATTAGTGATTTAAGATGGTGAAACATTTCTCATCAAAAGATAATTGTAATATAACCTTGTACTTTACTAAACTACATCACATATCTTGATTAATTATCAAGTAAAACAAAGCTTCTTCATAGATTTTAGATGGTAAAAGGAGTTTAGCTCATAATGAGCATGATGATAAACATTAAGATGAATGATGATAACAAATACATGATTAAACTTGGAATGATCTAACCAAATGTAGATGAATCTTCCTTCTTAATGATGGTGATGATGGATGATGATAATGGTTGATGGTGATGACCTCCAAGCCTTTAAACTCTTCACTAAATCTTCTATGTGAGTGTTAGTGTGTGTTTTTATAAGAGAAAACCGGATAGAATTCTTTACAAGGCACCCCAAATGAGTGTAACATGAGCCACTATTTTTAGGCAATCTGGATAGTGAGGCACGGCCCCCGTGCTTGATGAGCACGCCCCCATGCTTTTTAGTGACATGTGCTAATTCTTTTTGTTATTTCTGAAAGGTGAGCACGGCCTCGTTCTTCCAAAAGCACGGCCCCGTGTTTCCTGAAAGTACAGCCCAGGTTTTCCAAAAGCACAGCCCCATGTTTCCTGAAAGCACAGCCCCATGTTTCCTGAAGCACAGCCCCATGTTTTGCTGTTTTCTTTGGTTTTTCTTTGGCTTTTCATTCGTTTCTTCATTTGAGGCTTGGATTCACCTGAAAATACATTTTAACATGATAAGTAGTTATTTTAACTATATTATACGATAGAAGTTGCAGTTTTTAGAGATTATTTGATGTTAAAAAGATGTATATTTTTATATACATCAAACATCCCCACACTTGAACCTTGCTTGTCCTCAAGCAAGCTACTTATAAATATTCTATAAAAATAGCAAGTTAGGACCATAGCTTAAACATCCCCAAAAGAGTTCCAAGAAAATGAGAACAAAATATCCAACCTTAAATCATAGTAATATATGTAGTGATATATAAAAAGGTGATTTGTTTTTAGGAGCTTCCGTTTATGCAAAACGTCACGTTCTCACAATGTTCACTGACACTCGGTTTTAAATCTGATCATACATGTGATGTATGTATGTGAACACTCTTAGTCAGAATGCAACCTGTAATAAATAAGCTTGTAACAAATTCAAATCTCCACCCTTTTGAAGGGTTGTAAAGATCAGAAGGTAAAATGGGTTGGTTTTTGGGTGAGTGGGGATTTGGTATTTTGTGGTGGTTCAAGGTTTTAGGTTACTGAGGATGAGGACAGTAAATACACCTTCTGCTGATTGTCGGGAGTCTTAAGATGTCTTCAACGATTAGCTCCTTTCTCCTGATTGCTATTTATTTATTTATTTATTTTAAGTAGTGACTCTTTTAAGGTCAGATCGTCAAGACCCGTTTTTTCGAGGATGTGGATCAGTTCTTCCTCAATCCTGCTCTGAACATAACTCCCAACTATAATGGATCGTTCGGATTTGAGCCTAATATCCCCCACCCTCATTAGTTCGGTATTTTAATGTGAGACTGAGTTTGAATTTTTCTACATCTTCCTTCGTGGGAACAATTTTCGTATCCTAAGCATCATTCATATATTTTTGCTCTTCTTTTTATTGCGCATTTGGAAACTCCACAAAATGGTGGCCTTTGTTCGCCTTGGCGCCACTTTTTCCTCACCTCATTGCTAAAGAGAAAGATTATCTCCCTAAGTTCTGGAGGCAACCTAGGTTTTGCTAAATGTATGCAGCAAAGGAAATTGAAATCAAAAGAATGCATATCCAGTTCTTTAGGGTCTGCCGGTAAAAGACGAGTGTTGTATATTAACGGTGAGAGGGATAAAGTGGTGTGATAGGGTTTTCGGGTTTTGTGATTTAGAGAATGGTTTGGTGGGATTGTGATCATATTACCTTCTTTCTTATACAACGCTTCTTGTGTTCTTGAAATGAATAATTGCGATAATTTCTAATTCACACGAAACATGTGACTCACTCAAAGCTTCCGAAAAAATATTTATATGGCATGAGGTTTATCTCACAGTAACGGAGGAATTGGGTTTAAACGCAATATTTTGCATAAATTTATTCTCAGTATTACAAAACTTCTTTTTACTTTTTCACTTTTTTATTATAGTAGAGTTTTAGTTGGTTATTTGCAAAAAAATCTCTTGAATTTTCATTTGGTTTTGTTATAAAAATAGTCTTTATTTGCTACAAAAATTTTATTATTAGAGAATCTTATAATTAGTTGAGCAAGCAATTGGTCAAGTAATTCCCATCACCACACTTGAATCTCACATTGTCCTCAATGTGAAAGTTTCATAAAAAGATTAGTAATAAGATTCATATGAAGTATGGAGGGTAAAATGGAAAGGAACTTCCCTACGGGCCAACGAAATTTTGACAGAGCGTCCCCTTTTTTCGTCTGTTTTCCTGTAGTGTGCCTAAATCATAAAAAACTGCATACGACCAACAAGCATAATAATACTGAAAATTATTATTATTATTATTATTATTATTATTATTATTATTATTATTATTATTATTATTATTATTATTATTTTATTATATATTTTTAACCTCATTGAAATGCCTAGTTTAATCAGGGTCTTGGCCAGACCCTACTTCCTTCATTGATCTACGTGGAGGATTAGTACTTCCGAGTCGGTCTTGAATGGCCCATCGATGTATGGTTTCAATCGATGTCCATTAACCTTGAACTTCTAGACTTCAGAATTTGAAATCTCGACTATCCCATAGTCAAAAACTGATTCAACTATGTGTGGACCTGTCCAACGAGATTTCAACTTTCTTGGGAAAAGACGTAAACGTGTGTTATATATCAGTATACGATCGCCAACTTGAAATTTCTTGTTTCCTTTTAAATGGGCGTCGTGTAAACGTTTAGTCTTTTCTTTGTAAGATGATGTGGTCTAAGTTATATATATTTTTATATTAATATTTTTACACTTTTAAATACTTTTGATCCATTTTTTTAATTGAATATATTTCTATTTGGTTTATATTTGGATTTTAAAGGTTTCGAGAAACGAGTTAGAATAGATTTTTTTTTTCTAAGATTAAGACTAACGAATGAATTCATGGACATAAGTATATTTTATTAGTATCATTTTCTTTCTTAAGCTAAATTTAATAATATAATTATTATTATCTTATTCTATTTAAAAACATGAAGCATTATCTGAATTTGAAAATAATCATTTAGTTAGTTAGTCCTATGAATTACTATCAGGCTATTGACTCAAGTTATGTTTTACAAAAGAAATAAATATATGATGGGGCTCATCATATACGAGATATGAATAAGATAAGGAAAGAAAGAAGTTTCAAAATCTGTTGAATACATAAACTTTTCTTGAATGTATTTCAAGGTTATATTAATTATTTCTTTTGAATTTTAGGAGATGTCATAAAGTCAGGAGCATGGTCGGTTAACAAGAATATTTGGTGAAGTTTCTTTTGGGCTTTCACTAAACAAAAAAATTAATTGGTTTGACCATAAATAAAAAGAAGAAAACTTGACAAGCAAGTATGTCACGAATTTAAGAATGCTGGGATATTAGTTTGGCAGAGAGAATTTTTTTTAGAAATCTCTTTGAAGGGGGCGGCCACAAGTCATAGAAAATAATTAGTATTGTTCTTCTTTTTGGAGTTTTTCGTGAGATACAACAGTAGCAGCAAACAAGACATAAGAATATTATTTTGGCTATTGTTTGTTCAAGTAAGAGAAAGAGAGAAGGGAGCAATCAAGTGTTACTCATTCAAGCACGGTTCTTTTGGTTTGATTTATTATTTTTATTATGAACTTGGTCTTTAAATTTAGTTATTTTGTCTTCTTGAACATGGTTATTGGCTAAAACCTTTTTAGTTATCTAGGATTGTGATGATGTTTTGTTGATTGCTTTGGACTTGTCCGTTTGCGGGTTTTGTTTATGGGATTTTGATTAATTAAAAGTCTTGAATATATTTATTGGATGTGTCTCATGTGTATTTATTTTTAATTTGTGTCTAAATGAATGTTTCACATGTTACTTTATTGAATGTCTTTTGATTATAGGTTGCATGTTAGGGTTGTTTACTGTGTGTTGGCAACTTGTTTATGGTTTATTGAGCTCATTTACCATAGAAACTGATTTTTGGCATATTATTAGAAGTTTATATTCTTACTAGCTTAAATATCCGACGGGTGAAAAGTTGTCGGGTTTGTCTGCGTTGTTAAGGTTTTAGGATAAATTATCTGACAGGAGGTTTGCCTATTTTTGCCTTAATTCACTGTTTACCCGTGTCCTTTAAACTGTTCATAAACCACCCCGTATACTTAGGCGCATTGAGATAGTGAAACTGACGAGTTAGCTATTTTTTAGGGTAATTAATCATAGTTGGTGAACTGACAGGTGAACCAATAAGTCGGTGTTTTTACATGATCTCTAAGATTTCTTTTTAGACGACACCTTGAGATTGATTAAGGATCCATTAAGTCTCCTAGAGCTTCATACCTTTAGATTCCTGGTTCCCGTAGCATTTTCCCGTAACCGAAAAAAGCCCGAGTTGTCACAATTCGGATTCCTTGCCTAGATAACTCTTGCTCCCATATTTGAATTTGCTAAAATTTTTATTCGGTAATTTAATTTTCTAGTTTACTTTAATTTTTTTAAGTATTTAGTATAATTAATTATTAGCTTTTAAAATAAAATAAATAAAAATCCAAAACTATATATTTTCTTAATTATTATTTTAAATTAGCTTTTAGAACTAGTCTCGTTATTTAAATTAGTGTCTCTAGGGTTCGATATTCCCGGTCTTCTATAGCTATTCTACACCCGATAGGTTCACTTGCCTGTTGCTAGTGGTTTGGTTTAGGGTATTCTAGGTTTTTATTACTCGTTGTGCTTGGTCTTTATTTGTTAAATTTTTATATACCACTTTACGCAAATCATAAGACCAGGAATTTTCATAGGCCAATGTTCTCAGTTCCTCGAGCTCGTTTATTTGATCTTTTCGGGTTATGCCGGCGGACGTTAGATCAAAGTTTACTGCTCTGAGAGGCGAAGGTTCCGTATGGACATGTGAAAGTGGTTTTCTCCTGATCTTCAGGAACGATGGGAATTTGAAAGTATCCGGAGAATCCATCAAGAAAACAGTAGAACATTTTTCCAGATAATCGCTCAAGCATTTGATCGATAAAAGGAAGTGGAAAATGATCTTTTCTTGTGGCGTCATTAAGCTTCCGGTAGTCAATGCAAACTCGCCAGCCTGTGATGGTTCTTATCGGTATTAGCTCGTCATTTCCGTTCATTACAACTTTCATTTCTCCCTTCTTGGGTACTACTTGAACTGGACTGACCCAAGGTGAATCTGAGATTGGATAGATTAATCCGGCATCAAGGAGTTTGATTACTTCCTTCTTCACCACATCTTGCATGTTGGGATTGAGAAGTCTTTGATGTTGGACCACGGGTTTGTATTCTTCTTCCATGAGGATTTTGTGAGTACAAAAGGAGGGACTGACGCCCTTGATATCCAAGATCTTCCATGCGATGGCCTTCTTATGGTTTTTGAGAACCTTAAGAAGTTCGTCTTTCTCTTCTTTGGAAAGGTGAGATTAAATAATTACTAGGAGCTGAGAATCTTTTTCTGGGAAGGCGTATACGAGATGTTTTGGTAGTTCTTTTAATTTTAAGGCTGGTGGTTCTTCGATTGATGGTTTTGATTTTTCATTGTTCTCGGTGATCTCACATACTATTTCTGATGTTTCTTGATTGTTGTTGATAGCATTGAGATTTTCGTTATCTAAGATAGGTTTCGGTTAAGATTTGTGTTTCCAGCCTGCTAGTGATGGAGGAATCTCGCACATAGCAACTCACGATAGAATCGATGATGTCGATACAATATAATGCGTCATCGTGATGTTGCGGATATTGCATAGATTTTCCTATGTCAAAAGTGATTGCCTCGTTATTGACCCTGAGAGTGAGTTTTCCGGTGCAAACATCAATAATAGCCTTTGCGGTGGCTAAAAGGGTCTTCCTAAAATCAGAGGTACACTTTTGTCTTCCTCCATGTCTAGAATCACAAAATCTACTGGGGAAACAAACTTGTCAATTTTGACAAGCATTTTTTCAACAATGCCCCGAGGATATTTAACGGATCGGTCAGCTAACTGAATGCTCATGCGGGTGGGTTTTGGTTCTCCTATCCCTAGTTTAGCCAAAACCGCATAAGGCATTAAATTAATACTAGCTCCTAGGTCAGCCAGGGCATTGCTAACAGACAAATTTCCTATGTGACAAGGGATAGTAAAACTCCCTGTATCGGTCATTTTTGGCGGCAGCTTGCTTTGATGGACAGCTGAACATTCTTTGCTCAAGGTGACATGCGAGAGCTCCTCCAGCTTCCTTTTGTTGGTCAGCAATTCTTTGAGAAACTTTGCGTAGTTCGGCATTTGAGCAACGGCTTCGACGAAAGGGATGTTGATGTGGAGTTTTTTGAAGAGTTCTAAAAACTTCCCGTACTGAGCTTCCAATCGTTCCTGCTTCAGCCGTCCAGGGTATGGAATAGGTGGAATATAAGTTTGGACTGACTACTTGGGTTGTACGGTGCCTGTTGGGATCAATCTTTCCGGCGTTTTATTAGGGTATTCCTTTTCCAAAACTGGTTCTGAAGTTGGTGAGGCAACAGTGGTTGTGCCACTTCTTAATGTAACAGCGTTGGCTGCTGTATTTGGGTTTGTTATAGTGTTTCCTGGAAGAGCGTCGGGTGGTCTATCTGACAATTGTCGGGCAATCTGTCCGATCTGAGTTTCTAGATACCGCAATGATGCTTGTTAACTTTTGAGATCGGCTTCATGTTTTAACAATACTCCGCTGATATCAACAGCTCTTGAGTCGGCCTTCTTCTCTGCTTCATTTGTTTTGGTTATGAGTTGGATTAACATCTCTTCGATCTTTGAGTAGCTAGGATGTTGATGGCTACTGGAACTTTGATCTTGGAATAGGGGTTTAGGTTGGAAGGATTGATTCATCGGTCATTTCTCGAATCCGGGTAGGGGTTGAGTGTTACCTCCGTCTTTCCAACTGAAAGTCGGGTGGTTCCTCCATCCTGGATTGTAGTTATTGCTGAAAGCGTTGTTTTGTCGAGCGATGAAATTGACTTCTTCCATGGCCATGATGACTTGCTTACAGTCAATCATCTTATGGCTTCCTCCACAAGTGTCACAGGTGAGTCTGGTTTTTGATAGTTCGGCTTGAAGTTGTTCGAATTTTTTAGAGAGAGCTTCAAGCTGTGCTGTGACAAAAGTGTTGGAATCAACGTGGTGTATTCATTTATGTGTAGGTGTAGATCTTGGTGGGTTGTAAGGAAAACTCTTCTTTGAGGCCTTCTCCAGGACATCAAATGCTTCGTTAGGTGATTTGGATCCCAGGTCTCCACCAGCGATCTAGTCGATGGCTTGCGTGTTTTGACTGGATTGTGCGTCAAAGAAAGTTTGTACTTGTAACCATAACGCTCAATCCATGATATGGACATCTTCTTAGAAGACTTTTGTATCTTTCCCATGCTGCGTGTAACGATTCTTCATCATCGGTCCGGAATCCGGTAATGCTGGCTCGGTATTTGGCAGTTTTATCCGGCGGAAAATATTTGAGGAGAAACTGTTCAACCATCTGGTCCCAAGTGGTAATGGAACCAGAAGAAAGAGATTCTATCCATTCTAGGGCTTGGCCCCTCAGAGAGAAAGGAAAGAGTTTGAGTTTTATTTGATCTTCTGAACAGTTTTGGATCTTAAAGGTTCCGCAGATTCGTAGAAATCGAGATATGTGAGAAAGAGGGTCTTCGTCGAGGAGACCATGAAATTGTAACATCCCGAAATTTCCAAGTAATATTAATTATGTTACTTAATTATAGAGAAAAAGTTTACCCGGGTTATCAGGAAATAAATAATAGAATAGGAGTTGGTATGGGTCGGGCTATTGTTGGGTAATGGATGTGGGTTGTGGACTTGGATTAATTAGGATGGGTTAAATGAGAATGGGCCTTAGGTCCATGGGATCTCAGGGATATAAATACCCTAACACCCCAAAATATCTTCACTCTATCTTTATCCAAGCACACTCCACACACACATACACACACACCAAGCACCCAAACCGCCGCCGGCCGGGCCGAGAAAGAAGGAAGGATCGAGCGAGGTCCGGGTAAGAGAGAAAGATTAGTGGTGATACCAAGATAAACGAGATCCAAACAAGCTCAAAAGGTATGATTCTTGATCTTGGAAGTTTAAAGATCCGAGCTTTTAGTGTATAAACGACCGAAAATGGTCGGGAAGTGTAGTGGGTGGTATTGAACCTTAACAAGGGTGTTAAAATCGCCCGAAATGTTGATCAGAAACCGAAACAGCGGACATCTGGGCAACTTCGCCTTCATCTGGGCACCTTCGCCTTCAAGCGATGAACTTCGCCTGCAAGCTAAGTTCGCCTGATGAACTTCGCCTGATGACAAGTTCGCCTGAGGTTTAAGTTCGCCTGATGATAAGTTCGCCTGAGGTTTAACTTCGCCTAAAGCTAAGTTCGCCTGAGGTTTAACTTCGCCTAAAGCTAAGTTCGCCGGAGGTTTAACTTCGCCTAAAGCTAAGTTCGCCTGAGGTTTAACTTCGCCTGAAGCCAAGTTCGCCCGAGGGTTAACTTCGCCTAAAGCCAAGTTTGATTAGAAAATAAATTAAAAGCGATAAGTAAAAGTAAGCTAATACTAGGCCGCCAGATTAGATCAGACGAGTATTGATACGTGTAACTTGTACAGTCAGCCGAGCTCAGATAAAGAAGGGATTTACAGCTATCAGAAAAAGAAGCAGAGTTCAGGTGAGTTTCTAGCCCCATTCCTTGTTATGTTTTCGGGGCTGTGTGCATACTCGATGTGTTGTTAATACATTTATCCTAAGTGATAAGTGTATGTCATATGTGATATGTGTGATAGATATGAATGATTGTTTGTCGGTACGCGAACGATCTTCGGATATTGCGCGTACTGTCAGGTTAAAAATAAAGGTACGAATATTATATATCGAAGATGTATGAATATTTCAAATGAATACTTGTCGGGGCGTGAATGATCTTCGGATATTGCACGTATCGACAAGGGGTATGGTTAAATGAATGATGTAAAGAGCGCCTGGAGTGTTCTTATGTTCTAATGTAATTATCCTATATGTGAAGTATGTGTATATAGGTACACGAATGGCATGTGAGTTCTATGTTCGACATGGTAAGTTAGGATGGCAAATCCCTCTAGCTTCTGTCGGACATAGACTCGGCAGGTGATGGCGTAGTTAAGGACTGCGAGCCTTATACGTGATGTAGATGATAGATGTAAATGTAGATAGGTGTCAGCATAGGAAAGGGCTGTGAACCTTATACGTGCTGGTTTTGTAGCATAGGGGAGGACTGCGAACCTCGTACGTGCTATGAGTTAGGTTGCAACATAGGGAAGGACTGCGAACCTTGTACGTGTTGTGGATGTATGTCAGCATAGGAAAGAGCTGTGAACCTTATACGTGCTGGTTTTGTAGCATAGGGGAGGACTGCGAACCTCGTACGTGCTATGAGTTAGGTTGCAACATAGGGAAGGACTGCGAACCTTGTACGTGTTGTGGATGTATGTCAGCATAGGAAAGGGCTGTGAACATTATACGTGCTGGTTTTGTAGCATAGGGGAGGACTGCGAACCTCGTACGTGCTATGAGTTAGGTTGCAACATAGGGAAGGACTGCGAACCTTGTACGTGTTGTGGATGTATTATGGTATAGGGAAGGACTGCGAACCTTGTACGTACCATAAATGGTGAACATAGGTAAGGACTGCGAACCTTGTACGTGTTCACGACCTTGAGTACAGGTATAGACGGTGAACTATGAACGTACTCTCGGTAGACTGAGGTTAGTGATTGTAGATATGTATGTATGTATGATAGCATGTATGTATGTAGAACGGAAGGGTAACTAGTGAAGTGTGGATATGTATCTACATATATGTATGTATGTGTATGTATTGTATGGCGTTCGATTAACTAGAACTCACTCAGCGTAGCTGACTTTTAGTATGCACGCAGGTGAGCTGATTATAGAGTTAGCATGAGGTTGACACACGGCATGAATTGAACGGCTGGCATCTGAAGAAAGAAGTAAAGATGTTTTAAATATAAAGTTTTGTGTTATGGTATCAAAGAAAAGATTTAATGTTTTGTAACAAATGATTGATGTTTTATATTCCGCGAAAAGTTTTAATAAACTCTGATTTGAAGGACTGTGTTTATGAGTAAATCTGACGCTAAAGTAGGGCTACCGGGTTCGGGGCCTTACAGAAATTGAACAGAATTTTCCACCATATGAATGGTGCTAGATTTGATTTCGACGTTTTCGGTAATTTCGAGTGGAGCCACTCTATTGCCATAGCCCTCGAGAGTTGGCTTGGCATACTGGCTCATGTTCGGCTCATTGTTCTGGGCCGCCATCATTTCTTCGGTTTGATTTTTACCTGATGTGGTGGCGTCTACTGATTCGTCATTGATTGCTTCTGCGGTTTCTGTAGTCCGTTTACGAGTTCGTCGACGAAAGAGTCGTTCCGGTTCAAAAATTGGAGAAACAAGCGCAGTCTCAAAAGTAGAGGACATACATGGGATTAAATCAAAATTAAACACTAAATTAAAAGTTATTTAAAGTTAGTCTAGGTTAAACTATAAGTTAGCCTAACCTATTCTAAACTATCTAAGGTTTAAGTTAATTAAGCTAAAGTAAGGTAAGGTAAATAAAGGTAAAAAGTAGGCTAACCGTAAAATTATATATTTAAAAAAAAGTTAAAGATAAAATAAAATAGAAGTTAAAAATTTGTACGATTATTGACAATGATTAAATTAAAACTTGGATTGTTCTTAGAAACGTACCGTGTCCCCGGCAACGGCGCCAAAAACTTGATGTGTGCTGCGCGTGTTGCGTAAAATATAAAAGGTTGGAATGATTTGCTTTTGCACAAGATCGTATTTTAAATTTATAAAAGTGATTTCTACAAAGACTAAGATGCGCGTGCGCGTAGCTTGTATAAATATGATAGCTAGGATATTTAGCTTTTGCACAAGATCGTGTTTTAAATTTATAAAAGTGATTTCAAAAAAAAATAAACACACACAAAATAGGCAAGTGTACCTATCGTATATGTAGAATAGTATTGGTAAGAACCAAGTATCGATCCGTGGACACAAATGTTTCTAATAATGAATCGTTGTTTTACTTTAATCGGAGGTTTTAATCATTTTGGGGTTAATTTTCTTCAAACTTCTTATAAAATATAAATACTTATATATATAATATATAAGTGACCAAGAAAAGAGATTCTAAACGAGTTGTTCCATTATGCGAAGGTTACCATCGAAGATCAAGAATCCACTTCATTTTAGCATTGATAAATAATATTTGAACATGTGGTAAACTTGCCATAATAATATATGATAGATAGCTCCTTATACCTTAAGTGAGCATCTTTGGCACTAAGGAGATAGCATGCTCATTTTAAAGTCCACCCTTTCCTAATGTCATGCCATCTCAACAATGTCAATTTAAGTTGGCAAGTAGTTTCGTAAAGTAGAAAGATTAGGATTGACTTCGATTTCTCAAATACCAATTCTAACAACTTCGGGTGGTTGTAGTTTAGTCACACAACCTCTCCTTTGTTGATTTATGTAGGTTATAATTACACATTCAATTAACATATGATTTCTTTAACTAGCATGATCTCCTAAGCAAAGTCATTTTCGGATTACCAAGACTTAAAGAAATACATCATAACTTATATCTCATCATTTCTAAGTACAATATAAGGATCCGTGTTTCGATAATGTATCAAAGTATTTCTATATTTCTAGAACATGAATCAATCATGAACGATTGCCAGTGGAATTGACAACCTCCAACTTTGAATTATTGATTTAAGATGGTGAAACATTTCTCATCAAAAGATAATTGTCATATAACCATGTACTTTTCTTGACTACATCACATATCTTGATTAATTATCAAGTAAAACAAAGCTTCTTCATAGATTTTAGATGGTAAAGGGAGTTTAGCTCATAATGAGCGTGATGATAAACATTAAGATGAATGATGATAACAAATACATGATTAAACTTGGAATGATCTAACCAAATGTAGATGAATCTTCCTTCTTAATGATGGTGATGATGGATGATGATGATGGTTGATGGTGATGACCTCCAAGCCTTCAAACTCTTCACTAAATCTTCTATGTGAGTGTTAGTGTGTGTTTTTATAAGAGAAAACCGGATAGAATTCTTTTCAAGGCACCCTAAATGAGTGCAACATGTGCCACTATTTGTAGGCAATCTGGATAGTGAGGCACGGCCCCGTGCTTGATAAGCACGCCCCCGTGCATTTTTAAGACTTGTGCCAGATTTGCTTTGTCTTTTCTGTGACGTGGCCATGGCCCCGTGGTTGGTAGGCACGACCCCGTGGTTTTTAGTGACACGTGCCCAATTCTTTTTGTCGTTTCTGGAATGTAAGCACGGCCCCGTGCCTCCTGAGGCACGCCCCCATGCTTTTTAGTGACATGTGCTAATTCTTATTGTCGTTTCTGAAAGGTGAGCACAGCCCCGTGCTTCCAAAAGCACGGCCCCGTGTTTCTTGAAAGCACAGCCCCGTGTTTCCAAAAGTACAGCCCCATGTTTCCTGAAGCACAGCCCCTTGTTTTGCTATTTACTTTGGTTTTTCTTTGGCTTTTCATTCGTTTCTTCATTTGAGGCTTGGATTCACTTGAAAATACATTTTAACATGATAAGTAGTTATTTTAACTATATTATACGATAGAAGTTGCAGTTTTTAGAGATTATTTGATGTTAAAAAGATGTATATTTTTATATACATCAACTTGTAAAAAAGTTAAGCACTTACTGACATAATCTACCACATCATTCTTCATTCCTGGCCACCAGTAGTCTCTTTTCAAATCTTGGTACATCTTCGTACTTCTTGGATGATTCGAATACCTTGACTTATGAGCTTCATCTAAAATTCGACCTTTGAGATCCCCATGGCGTGGAATCCACATACGGTCAAACCTAGTCTTAGCACCATGCGTGTTTTCCATCAACTCGTCTTGCTAACCGAAAATACTTTCTTTCTTCACTAACCCTTCATTTACTAACACCTCTGACTGTACCTTGATGATTTCTTAAAAAATACTTGAGTTCATAATCAACTGGTATGACTTCACTGTTGCAATGACTTCCTCATTCTTACGGCTTAGCGCGTCAGCGACCACATTAGCTTTATCAGGATAGTACTTAATGTCGCAGTCATAATCCTTTATCAATTCTAACCATCTTCTCTGCTTCATGTTCAGCTCTTTCTGTTCGAATAAGTACTTTAAACTTTTATAATCCATGTAGATAGTACACTTAGTACCGTAAAAATAATGTCTCCATAGCTTGAGGGCATGCACTACTGCTTCTAGCTCTAAATCATACGTCGGATAAGTACTCTCATGGACTTTCAACTATCTAGACGCGTAAGCTATCACTTTCCCTCGTTGCATTAGCACGCAACCTAACCCACGATGCGAAGCATCAGTACAAACAACCAAATCCTCGTCGCGATCGGGAAAAGCAAGGATTGGAGCTTGCGTGAGTCTTTTCTTTAATTCCTCAAAAGCTTCTTCTTGAAACTTACCCCAACTGAATACTATCGACTTTCGGGTCATACCGGTCAACGGTGCGGCTGTCTTGGAGAAACCTTTGATGAATCTCCTATGTAGCCAGCTAACCCTAAGAAGCTTCGTATATCAGTCGGATTCTGCGGAGTCTTTCAATTCGTTATCGCCTCAATCTTAGCATGGTCCACTGAAAATCCTTCTGGATTAATCACGTGGCCTGGAAACTGCACTTCTCGCAACCAGAACGTGCACTTCGAAAACATGGCATACAACTTCTCTTTCTTCAGAGTCTCCAGTACTTCTCTCAGATGCTCGGCATGATCAAACTCACTTTTTGAATAAATCAATATATCATCGATGAAGACGATAACTGGCTTATCCAACATCGGCTGACACACACTATTCATCATATCCATAAAGGCTGCAGGGGCATTGGTTAGACTAAATGACATAATGTGGAACTTCTATTGTCCATACCGTGTCCAAAACGTTGTTTTAGGAATGTCTGCCTCTTTCACCTTCAACTGATGATAGCCTGACCAGAGATCTATTCGTGAGAACCAACTTGAACCTTGCAGTTGGTCGAAAAGGTCATCAATCCTTGGCAAAGGATATCTATTCTTTATTGTAGGCTTGTTCAACTCGCGATAGTCTATGCACATTCTCTTACTTCCATCCTTCTTCTTTACGAACAACACCGGCGCGCCCCAAGGGGAAACACTTGGTCTTATGAAACCTTTGTCGAGGAGTTCTTGAAGTTGGGACATCAGTTCCTTCATCTCGAACGGCGCTAGACGGTAAGGCGCTTTCGCGACGGGTTGGGCTCCTGGTACTAAATCTATCTGGAATTCTATCTCTCGCTCCGGTGACAACCCTGGAAGATCCTCAGGGAATACTTCTGGGTAGTCGCACGTGATAGGAACATTTTTCATTTCTTTCGTCTCGACCGTAGTGTTGACAACATACGCCAGGTAGGCACCACACCCTCGTCGTAATAACCCTTCGGCTTTTATCATCGAAATGACGTTAAGCCCTGAACTTTCCTTATCACCTTAAACCGTCACCGCACTACCATCCAAGGACTTTAGCTTTATTATCCTACTCTTGCATACTATCTGAGCTTCATACTCAGATAACCAATCCATTCCAAAATTCTATCTTACAATTCTTAACCATGTCCTTCTAATTCTATCTTACAATTCTTAACCATTTTCATTATTTTCACCGAGGTGTCACTAGCGGTTTCTACTATGAAGGTTTCAGACACTCGGCAACATTTCATTTTAGCTAGTTTATTAAACGTCGTAGCCAAAAAACTTCTATTCGCACCCGAATCAAATAATATCGAAGCAGAAATACCGTTTACTAAGAACGTACCAGTCACAACATCAGGAATCTACCTAGCTTGTTCCTGGGTCAGGAAGTAGGCTCTAGTCCTCAGCCTTGCTTAATCATCATCTTTCTTTCCACTACCTCCAGCCTCACCATCAGTGCACTCTCTTGCCATATGGCCTGTCTTGCCACATTTGTAACATGCTGGCTTCTCACTGCACTCATTGGCATAATGCCCTACCTTTCCACACTTATAACACGCACTGGACCCCATCCTGCATTCTCCACCATGAGTCTTTCCGCATTTGGAACAATCATCGGAACTCCTACCCCACTTGCACTCACCACCGTGCATCTTTGCACGTCTTACATGACCTCTTCTCCCAAACTCTCGGTTGCTTGTTCTTGGGATTCCATAACTGAGTACCGGGTCGTTTAGCAGGAACGACCCACTTCTTCTCTTTCTTCTCTTCCATAATCACCTCATTTGTTGACAAGTCCTCATAAACCGTTTGTGCGAGCCGCATAGTAGAATCAAAAGTACCTGGTCTACCAGCCTTGACCAAAACGCGAACATTCTGCGGTAGTCCCCTAAGGTAGCATTTGATCCACTTGGCCTCAGTGTTCACCATATCTGGCACCAACCTTGACAGACGGTTGAATTCCATGAGGTATTCGCGGTGTGTCATCTTACCCGCCTTCAGACTCAAGAACATCATCTCAACCTTCTCTACCTCTGCATCAGCACAAAACCTCTTCATCACTAATCCTTTCAAATCATCCCACCTCATAGCTTTGATCTCTTCCTGACTCTTCCACTGCTCCACCGACTCCCACCAATACATTGCCTCTACACCGAACGATTGGGTAGCATACCCTAGAGCTTGATCGGGACGGCATTCGCTAATTTAGATAATTTTGTCCATCGCGGTTATCAATTGGAAAGTAGCGATTGCGTCTCCCAAGCCAGTTAGCTTTGGTGGATCACAGCCTTTGAAAGACTTATAGTTGCACTCACCTCGGCCCCTTTTCCTATCATCAACCTTCACCGATTTAACGACGCTTGATTCTTCTCTCTCCCCTTTGTCATCCTTCTTATCATCTCCTTCCTCCTTTTTAGCGGTTCCTTCACGGCCTCCAGCAGGCTTCTCGGGATCCATGTTTTTCACAGCAGCTGCTACCGCTTGTGCAATGGCAGTTTGAATTGTGGGGTCCAGTTGAACTCCCTCGTTGTTACTCAGATTTCGACTAGTTGCACTTCCTTCACCTTCATTGTTGGTGGCTGCCTCTACTAACGGTTCTCGGACGACACGTGGTCTACCACGACGTCCGGTACGTCCTCCTCTTCCAGCAGCTTTCTTAGCTCCAGCCATTTGTATTCTATAAGGAAACACAAACGTCATCACTTAAGGAACCATTTTGTACAAGGATAGTAAGGCTAACAGGTAATAACAGTGGCCAGGTGTGATTAGCTGCTCACGTTACTTTTCGTGTCCTATACACTTCCTCTTATGAGTCTATTTGTGATAGTTCTATTTCTAACAGTTAGACAATCAAACAGTTCATATCATCATATTCTCCTATCCCTAGTAATTAAGCTAGCATTCATACATTATTCTATTTTACACGTGAAATCAATCACATACTTTACCTTCACTTAGCTTGCTTGAGTGACACATGGCGTTCTCGTACTGGCATCCTCTTTCTTTTCTTACTTTTATCCCATTCTCTATTCGAGTCTAAGCATGTAGGATGCTTAAATCCCTCGAACTTTGCTATGATACCAACTTGTAAGACCTCGTTACCGGTGCCTCACTTTTTACGTTGGATTTACTCCTAAACGTGGTTCATCACACCAGAGTTAATAAAAACATTCGCGGAATATTAAAACATTCAAACCATTATATTATAAAACATGTTCTTTAAAATAACATAACATTTCATGAGATGCCAGCTTCTTCAAGTTCATGCCATGTGCTTCCCCTTATGCAAGCTGCCTCAATCTACTCACCTGCGTGCATACTAAAAGTCAGCGACGCTAAGTGAGTTCTAGTTTATCATACAACATACAATCTGTTTTCATACTTGCACACGTGCCCGAATGTGTGTACTTTATTCATACTCTTCTTTACATACATATCTATCCATACTTTTTTTAAAGAGCCTTCCACCCTATAACCTCACAGATATTATAAGGGTCTGGTCCCCAACATCACATATATTATTAGGGTCTGGTCCTTATCATCACAGATATTATAAGGGTCTGATCCCTATCATCACAGATACTATAAGGTTTTGGTCCCTATCATCACAGATATTATAAGGGTTTGGTCCCTGTCCTCACAGATATTATTAGGGTCTGGTCCCTTTGTATCATACTACCGTATCATACCTGTCTTTTACATATCTGCCTTAATAATATGTGCAATATCCGAAGATCATTCACGTACTATCGACATAACATAGATAACATACATAACATACATACATCATACATATATCAATCATATCTTTAACTACCATCTGGCGGTACATGCAATATCCGAAGATCGTTCACGCACTGTCAAGCAGTCATCATTCATAAATCATACAAGGCATACACTTACCACTTAAGGTATGTGTATTAACTATCACATCGAGTATGCACACAGCTTTGAAAACATAACAAGTAAATGGGGCTAGAAACTCACCTGAACGTGATTACGTTCACCGTTTATAGTTACTCCTTTCCTGAGCTGAGCACGACTAACTGTATAATCATACATATACTAAATACGACTGTAGCTCTTCTTATCATCTAGTTAGTCAATCTTACGTATCTAAGCCGGTTTTACTTCATTGGATTATTACCGGTTAGTTAATCTTTACACTTTAACCTTTAAGGGTATCTTTCATATATCATTAAAGTCCAAGGGTCATTTTGTAATTATATCATTCTTCTTTAAGTCCAGGGACTATTCTGTCAATGTTAAACTTCTAGTTCGTTACTTATTCTTAACGAATTGGGTTACCATAACGAACTGGTTCTTGTAAAAAATTGAACCCTTTAACGAACTGATTATTGAACGAATTGGACCTTTTAACGAACCGGTCCTTTTGACGAATCAGTCCATATAACGAATCAGTTCGCGTAAAGAATTGGATCTTTTAACTCGTTATCTTCTTTAACAAATGGTCTTAGCGAATCAGAAGCTAGTTCGTATTTATCCTCAACGAATCGCTTGACGAAATGCTTCTAATTCGTTAACTCCCCGTTAACGAATTACCTCTAATTCGTTGACTTCTCGTTAGCGAATTAGGGTTAGGTCAGGGGCTGTCAGAACATTCCATGACATCTCTTACCTCATATTACCTTTTCCGGCACCGTCGTCGGGAAACCGCGGGTTCGCCTGAAAAACGAGTTCTAACTCGTTTTTCACCGTTTTTCATCCCGTTCGATCCAGATCTGAGCTAGGGTGATCCCTAAGCTCATCTTAGGTTTGGTTTATACCCGATTCCACCCAGATCTCGTGACGTTAACGGTTTAACAGTGTCGGCTCGTCGTTTCATGAGTATATCTAACGGGTTTAAGCTCATACAATATCATACTATCATTACCTTGGATCAGGATCAGTTTTTCCTTGGTGATTTCGGCTAGAGAGAACTAGAGAGGGAGAGAGAGCTTAAGTATGTGTTTTGGTGGTGTATGGAATATGTGTAGAAATGAATTAAATGGGTAATTAATGGCTTATATAATTGTGGATCATGGGTTTAAGACCATGGTCCTTTCCTCTTTCCTTCATAACCCAAGTCCATAACCCATATCCATTTACCCAACATTAGCCCGACTCATAATAATTCATATTCTCATTTTATTAACCGAAACTAGATAAACGGGATGTTACATAAACTTGCACCAACAATTTTTTTAACCTCAAACACACTATATAACTCGTAACAACCTTTCAAGTTCGTTTTTCCGGCGAGGTTCCATTCTTCGTCAATCCGAAACCATACGAGGTAATTAATATATGTTTTGTCATAGTTTTTGGTCGTCTAATATAACCCCTAAAATTAATTGATCAAACATGGAACGGAATAACATATTGGAAAACAAGGGTTTTGAATGAGGAAGATGATTTTGTACGTGTTTTTATATCTACTTGTTTCCATCGTTTTAACAACAAACAAACCTGGACCAACTGGTTAGTTCATGAGTATCTCAATCAGAGAAACCGGGTTCGAACCCGGGTTAAAGCATTTTTGTTGTTTTGTTTTGTTTTGTTTTATTTTGTTTTTAAACCTTTTTCTTTAACATATATTAACCAAAATAAATTATTAAAAATTTTAAGAAATCAAATAAAAACTATTTTAAGTTAAATAACATTAGTTATTGTCTATATTTTATCACTTTTATCTAAAAACCCGACCTTCGTTTCCGTTAAGTTTTCGTTAGAAACATGATTAATATTATATAAATAATTATTATTTTCGTTAAACTTTATATCACGCTAGTATAATTATTTTTCAAAGTTAAATTCCGTCAAGATCCATAATGCATAAACGTTATAGATCTCAAACCCGTCAAGTTTGTTTAAAACTAGATTAACTTATATATATGTACACATATTTTCGTTCGTTAAACATTAAAATTTGTTGACGTATTCATTTGTCAAAATTTGATATACCAATAACCCTCAAAATTTCGTAACATTAGAATATTTAAACTTGATATTAATCTCGTAATGTAAACTATTATTAAATTAATAATTTATTAATAAATTCGTTAAAATTCGTTAATGTATAAAATAATATTATAATATCCAACTCCATAATAAAATATACATTCAACACTTCTAATTCCCGACAATCCGACCTATTTACTTTTAAGGCGTTAGTGATAATTAATTTTGTACTTTTAGTTCTAGTTCGTGACGTTCAATTTCTTTGGTTTCATTTACGCGCTTTCGGTTTTATTTCAAGTTTGTCTTCAACTTCAAGGTGAGTTTTCACACCCCCTTTTTACCCTTTTTAACTATTTTGGGGGTAGCATATATATCCTATCAACAATTCAATTTATTTTATTTACTATTTACAAACTACAATTCTTTACATGGACTTGTGTGTTTACTTGTTACTTGCTACAAATTACTTGCTCATGGATTACTTCAAGATAGTATGATCAGACGCCCCCCTTTGCGCTCAAGACATTTGCTGTTATGAGTGAAAAAGGTCCTCATTATCCGAGTAAGTTGGTGCAAAATCCCAACTGGAAAGGATCTTACTTGCGCTTATCTGAGTACTCTGGTGTACAATCCCAGTTGGAAAGGACCTTACATGCTTATTTACACTTGTTCATGGTATTGTAGAATTGTATTTTTTATATCAAAAACTTGTTGGAACTCACCAACTTTTCAGTTAGTTATCCCTATTTCGTATATATGTTACAGGTACAATTATTAGAGGATAAAACGGAGAAGACACTAGAACTTAGGTTATATTAATAAATGGACAAGCTGTTAATTGTTATTGTATTTTTCCTTGTATTTCTTGTTACAATCTTGTGTACTTGATGTTTAATTAATTAATGATAATATTGTCACTTAATAGTGTCACATGTGTTTTGAGCAATCTGTACGTCACATTCGGGCGTTTCCGCTTTAGCCGGGGTGAGTGAAACTTTTGTGATGTTTTGTAAATTTGGGAAAACATTGTTTGTCCTATTTATTTTTTAATATTTGTTGAATTAGTTGTGAGTTGAGAAGACAGAAAACTATAATGATAAAGGTGTAAAAAAATTTATTTAATTTAAGATAAGAGAAAAATATAGTGTTTTTTAGTGTAATTATAGAGATGGAGATTGAGATGGAAGACGGGATGGGAATGCTCGTAATGAGCCAATATTTACATAAATCAATAATCACCACGATTCACAAGATTACCGGTAGTTATATTTAACATAACGTGTTACATTATGCAATAAGCATTATAATAGGTCGTTGGCGGTCATAATGGGTTGGCAAATGATACAATTCATCATGAGTCTTAACGGGTCACATACACCCAATGTTTATACGAATCACTATATTCCACCATGATCACTATTATTTAACCTATGTTAACTATGGTTGACCATAATCACTATGATTGATCATCATTTTATGATTTACCCAAATTGATTATTAATGAACATAATCGACAACACTAACCCAAATCAACCAATATTGACCATAAACCAACATCAATGACCCTAACTGATACAAAGTACAAACAATTTTTTTAAAATAATCACCATGGTTAACATTTAATTCACCATAGTAACGTTAATTTCCTTTCTTTTTATCTCTTGCCCATGATTAATCCAAATTAGCCAATATTGAGTTTATTCTACCCAACTTACATAGTTTATCATTGTTGTTGTATAACAATATTGACCCTAATTGTCTATAAATGACAATAAAAAAATAAGAGAAATAATTAGTAACAAATATTGGCCCTAACCATACACTTAAAAAAACTAATAAAAAAATAATTAGTAATTTTAAAGATTAAATATAGTTATTTTTTCAAATTTAAAATTTTGGATATTTAAGAAATTAAATGAGACAAATGTATGTTAATATATTAATTAAAAAAATAGAATTCGATGTTCTAAATTTCAATCCCTAAAACGTCTCGTCGGCAATTAATTGAGAAACGACGTTCAAAGGAAATCAACCATCCATTACCTATTGATTCGCGTTGCCAAGTTATGTGGGGCGAGAGTCGATTATAGCGTTGGGTCGGAGCAGGCGTGAATCAACTTATCTAGGAATCGAGCAGGTTAGTAAATCAAATCATTGTGTTCACTTGTTATGTTATTTGATTCGTATCTTAGTTCTTGCATTAATATTCATTCTTTTATATTTGTAGAGTGGTGTATCACCTATTGCTGTTCTTTTGTTCATATTTTGGCTGAATATGTTCATATAAAGGGAAAGTAAAGCCATAATGATTATAGATGACAACAGCATAACAGGTTGACTGCTAATCTTTTGGCCTCTGCTGTATCAAGATAGGTTTTGCAACCTCTACCTGTATTTTAATTACTTGATTAAGTTGTTAGGGCTTTACTTATGCATTCTTTTATGGATGAAATACATAAAGTAGCATTGTAAGTTGATTAACCGAACTCTTAATTCCAATATATTTGAATTCAAATTGGGAAGATTAGACAACATTTCTGCATATTTTTTGTAGGAATTATACACAGTTGTAAAGACACTTCGCATATCTTTAACACCAATTATGACTGCTTTTAACAACATTTACTATACTTATTGGTGTTACAACTTAATGTAACCTTTTTTGTCTACCCGTGTTGACATTACTTGTTCCAACATGAGTGTGTGTGAAATGTTGTTGACCGAAATGTTTCATAACAGAACCGGTGTTTAAATCGGTCGCTTACGGATCTTGTATGGTCTATTTTTTTCATGTCTAAATTCAATGTAAGAAACCATTCTAACTCGTCTGAAATCAATATTCTGGCTAGGAGTGCAAAAGAGTTGATCCGGTCGCAAGCTACTTGAGCTCGGATCAATAAAAAGCTCAAGTCGAGCTGAGCTTTTACAATCTCGAGCTGAGCCCAAGCCTATAATAAAACTCATTTAGTTATCAAGTCCAAGCTTGAGCTTTGTATGGGATGCTCATTTAGGCTCGTAGAGCCTTAACAAGCCTTTGGTATATTTAGGTTTCCTCTTTTGTATTTCTATGTATTGATTTCACACTACATAGGCTCGTTTAAAGTTTTTATCAAATTAAATAAAAGTTATTAAAAACAAATATTGATTAATTATTAAATAACAAACAAGTCGAGCCCAAGCTTTAGAAAAAAAAATCTTAAAACAAGCTAAGCTTTAGCGCTGGTAATTCAAAACGAGCAGAGCTTGAGCCTAGTCGAGCTCGGGCTCGGCTCAGCTCGGCTCGACTTATTACACCCCTAGTACTTCTGACACATTTCAACCCTTTCTCCACCAAGTAACTGCCCATTTCAACTCAAAAACAAAAATTAAGTGCTTTAACCTGTTATCTCTACTTCTTGTTAACATTGGCAGTGATAAAGGAAGCATTGATAAAGAAGATACCCTGTATAGTGTAGATTCACCACAGTTAGCTGCACATTATTTAGTCTCCTTCTTCACCCTTTTATATATGTTTTCATTGGTAAATATTTTTGAGTTTTATGCAGTGATGATACCTTTAACGTTATAGTAACTTTAACATTATTGCAATTATACTTCCTTATTTTCTAATTATATTTATCATGGACTTTCAATAAGAGTTATCATTAACTATGGATCAGATTTCTCATCAAACTTACAAAGTCAAATTAGATTGAATAAATTTGAGGGAGAGCTGAAACATAATTGAATCATTCTTTTTTCTTGTGTAACGGTTTCATCTTCACTAACATGTGTAGTAGGTTTTTAATTTCTTCTCCTTCTGTTGTTTTTCTTCTAGTGCATTTGATTTATGTGGCTAGTAATGTTGTTTAGATGCTTGAGTTGAATTGAATGGTGAGTGTATCGGTAGTAACTTATAGCTATGTATAAGTAGTGAGTGTATTAGTAATGAGTCAAAATACTTGATAGGCTTCATTCGTAACATTTTTTTATCATATTCAACTTGGTTTATTATAGTATCGGTAGGCACAAGAGGCTACATATCACTTCTACCAACTTCAGTGATGCATGTTGAAGACCACGAGGCTTATGAAACTCAAAGTCACCATAAGAGTAAAATGCAAGGTACCGATGCAAATTCTCCAAATTCTTTGATTTATTGTTTGTTTTCTTCTCCTCATTGCAAAATAATGTGGAGTTTTGATAAATTCTCTAAATTGGCATATATATATATATATTTATATATATATATATATATATATATATATTTATATATATTTGTATATATATATATATATATAAGTGATAAATCCAAGACTTGTTACTCAAAATTTCCCTAAAGATTTTTAATTTGATCATGTAGGAGATCCAGCCCTGTAATACCCAATAAAACATTGGACCTTTCTTAATTTGATTTGATTTGATTTGATGCTAAAGACTAACCCATTTATCAATATAATATAGTATTTAGATGATTTATTTTTCATATTTGTGTTATTTTTTGTTGACATTGCAGTTAAGGTAATATGTTGGTTTTTTATTTAATTGTTAGGTGTTCGGGCTACTTATAAATGGCTGAATATTATATGTTGGTTTTTCGTCTAATGTTAGGTATTTGGGTCATTTTATTATACATTTTTTCCTTTTAAATCAATAACAAATGACTTTCATAATAAAAGAACTTTTAGATTTGTCATGAAACAACACTAATGCTTATTTATATGGTTGATGATGGAGGGTAGATATCATGAAATGCTTTGGAGAAAAGTTTTATGCAAGGGAAATCTCACCCAAAAGAACGTTTAGACTCATCGTGTAATTGTTTGGAATATGTTACTTATTACACAATTTTTTGTTGACATTTGAAATATGTTTCATATTGAACTTATTATTGAAGTTATAATATTATGATTTTTACGTTTACAATTGTATCAAAGTTTTATTTGATATTTTATGTTGTAAATCATGTATTTTTGTGTCAAAATTTTGTACCACTAAAAATAGTACATATATTTAAATAGAAACAATTTTACCGTAATAAAATTTGTGTCACAAAAGGATCTTTTAGATTGTGGAAAAAAAAGTGTCACTAAAACCAGTATACATATGTAATTAGGATTAGTTTTTAAAGGCACAAAAAATGTGCCAGAAAAGTTTTTTCTTACATCATGGCATAAAAAGAAGTGCCGCTATAGCCCAAAAACTTTGTGCGGCAGATTGAAAAAGTGCCGCTAAAAGGCTTTAGCGTCACCACTTCTAGTGACATTTTTTTTGCATGCCGCACATTCTTACATGCGTCTTTGGTGTTTTAGTGACACCTTTTGTATGTCACTACATGCAATTTTTTTGTAGTGATTGCACATCAAAGTCTATTATGACTTAGAGGGAAATATGCTTACTTCACTTTATTTCTAACAACTTATATCGAAGTCATACTTCGATTGCATGTTTGCCTCACGAACATCTATTCATCTGCAATCTGTAAAGTTGAACTCTTTTAGTGTGTTCGACTCGAGTAAATACTAGGATAATCTAATTTCCACCCACTATTTTGGGTGTAACTATGAACTAATCTATGTATGATCAAAAACAAATCTTTTTGCTGACCCTTTTCATGATTAGTATCACTTTTTATTCGGCAATCCAAACTAAGGGCCAACTTGACGCATGGTAGGAGGAATTGGGTTGTCATGTAAACCGAATTATTATTTTGGGTGCACGCTTAATAATAATTTATGGTGCACGTGAATCATGATGAATCCTATAGTGTGGTCATAGTCCGTGAATCTCAAACCTAAGTTTCCACCATTCATGGAAGCCCTCATAACTCGTCCAACAATATTTGGCATCGTTAAGCATGTTCGGTTACTGATAGGAATGACTAGCCGATTGAAGATGATTACAACTTTTTTTTGTTTTAGTATCCAATATGCAAGTGTTGGGCAAGCTTAAGATATCCTTTCCAAACGTTGTTATGAAAATATTCTGAATTGAAAACCTCTCTAGCGTTTCGTGGTAAGACCTCTAACCCTAGTGTATATGCAAAGTTTTAAGAACCTCTTGTAAACCAACACCATGTTTTGTGCGCCCCAGCTGAAAGTTCTTATTGATATTCTTACCCAGACCGGTGGTTATCTTCCATTTTAGCTTGATTTTTTTTTGTTTTTTTTGTTTTGTTTTGTTTTGTTTTTTTTTTTTGCCATGACAAACCCTATAATAAGAACATTCCATAAGATAATCCCATTTTCTCGAGGACATTGGAAAACAAAATTTAAACCATAAAACCTCCACTAGAATGCGATGACTTGGAATACCTTATACATGGATGGAACCGTAACCCTATAACAAAACTCTTTGAAAAATATCTTCTATAACACCCCTCAATGGCTGACATTTTCAAAAACAATTTTAATAACCTGCCTGATCTTGACCCCGTGAACTAGCTACTAGTATCTTCCTACCTCAACCCCCATGGAAATCGGTAATTTAGTTATGTAACCTGTCATAAAGCGTTGAATCTTCCTCTCGACCCATAGCTCTAAAGACACCTTCCTAAGGATTGGGGAATCCCCTATGAAACTTTTCCTAGAATGTTTTTGGCCCTGGAGCAATGATTCTTAATCGTCTGAAATAACGCATTAAACGATTGTGAAGGCTGATGGTGTAACTCATCTTAAGTGCCTATAGCAACAACTTACAGGTTTTTGATACAAACCTCCAGCACTGACTCACCCTAGTTTGAGTCAAACCCCGAATAGCCTAAGTATTATTGAATGCCCTCGGGAAGAAAACTAAATTGATTTCTTCCCATATGTCTTCAGTACAAGCTCGAACCCGCTAATGCCATCAATTTTCACACACATAACAAAGCGATAAATAACAAACCTAAACTTCAATAGAACAGCGAGTATGACCTTGACGAGACATATGGTTGAACTTTTCTTCTAGTAAACAAACAGCAAAGTGATGGACATACTATCCAATAGACAACCGACCTCCGATAATGACTTCTCCTGTGACAAACCTTAATTTGATTGAAACCCAATAACCGTGTCCTTATTATGACTTCTATTAGTCCATAGGAATAAAGTTTAAACAAAAACGTATTATTATTCCCGAAGTACCTTATACCGCCCAACTGAGGACTAGATAGTTAACACGAATAAGTCATGTCAGTTGGCGTAAGACCGATCATCATCAAAACCCTCCTCAAATCCGTAACTCACAAGGAACGACGAGTAACCATCTATCCAAGTATTCATATGGATTCATATTGGTCTATCTTAGATGGAAAACATATACTCATCTTTTGGCCTAAAGTGGAGAAGATGAAGTTACCAGTTACATTTGACACAGGGAAAATACAGATTGGTTAGGATTGGTAATGAAAACTACCGGAGATGTGCTATTCGTGTGGTGAGTTAGCTATGGTACACCCTATATATAAACGCTAATGGTATGTTGATATTGGGGACATCACTAACCGACTTTCCTACCATGAGCATAGTTATATTCGCTTTAACCAGAATCGGTATTCGCACCAAAGTGGTGGGGACAAGAGCTACCTTATGACCTAGAAACGATCCGCTCACGTTAGGAGATATATTTTCTAAATATGCCTTGTTCGATGTTTGACTTGAACAACAATGCCCGCTAGAGCGGAGGACAGGGGAAATCGTTTCACTGTGACTGATGATTAGTATTCCAACATAAGATACATTAGATGCCCATCCGACCTAATGACTAAACCTGATGACCGAGCTAGTTGATGACGTCTTTTCTTTCGATACGTGGAACTAGTTAAGGCCAGACTCAATTAATTAACCCATTGGATATGAATTCTGCATTTGGTTTAACGTAGTTAACGTTGAACCACGTCTCTCATTCTCAATGATAGCGACAAACTCTTAGGCTAAAGCATTATCATGTCCCTTGAGGCCAGGAAAATACAAACATCAGAAGACATTTGACTTGTTTCAAACAATCAAAAAGCCTCATTGAAGATGGGAGCTAATATCCATGATCTCCATTTTTAATTTATCATGAACTCCTATCGGATGCAACACCATTTGGGTAATCGTAATTTGTTTGACTGGAAACGCACAATCCTCTGTAATCATGGGTATTAACAATAAAAAGGAAAGAATCGAACCTTTGACCATTCCTTTCAATTTATAATATGGAAAGTCTTTGATATTTCCCGAATATTCAAAACGATACCTAATTTTGGACTTTATTCAGTTAAAATGATTATAACTCCGACTTGTTTGGTTCAAATGACATTTTAGCCCTTCCGGAAGGTTAACGCCACTGTTTAAAAGTGGAAGAGCTCGCCCCGTTTTTTAACCTTAATAAAGCATCAATTATCAACGAATGTATTTGACACTCACCTTGGATTTTTTCACTTCGATCAATTAAAGTAACTCCTTTTGGTATCTCCAAATCACGTGATCTTAGAAGTGGAGAAATTTGACTTTAACCAAGTTACTTTGATGGGAATTCTAGTACGAGCAGTTTCATCAACACTTTGTCATAGGACACATGTTCTTTGTGTCCACGCCATCAACCTCAAAATTATGTTGAACGCAATCGTTTCAAGAAACTTTACAACATTAACTATATTGAGTAACATCCAATCCGATAAACCATACCTCCCTGATTAAAAGAGCGCTAGCTGCCATAGTTTAAGCAAAAGTCAAAGGACTTCTAAATCATAGTTCAATTGGGCACGTAGTATATTTTCCTAATGGTTCCTCATGTGAAATAAAGGAAACTCAACCATATCTAATCAGCATAATAGTGAACCGAACCTTATGAACAACATCTTTGGGATGTTGTAACCTATTACAAGCTTCCTCATTATTGAGTTCCATGAACTCAAATTACCATCTGGACCAAAAATACGAAACGAGACGTATTAGTATTCTTCGCTCGATAGCCTAACTTGATTGGTAATTGATACTCTAATATACATATTCATTTTTATGAACCACCATCTCCTTGAGCTATGGAAGCCTTATTCGCTAAATCCCTAACATTTGTATCACTTCCGCAATGGTAGCCGTTCCCATTTACTAAGCTTATCTGGAAATGAGATTGAACTATTGAGACTCAACTCCTTTACTACTTTTGAAATTTTGCCACTTCTTTACATCAATGGATGTTTATAATAAAATGGTTTCCCTAAACTCTTAAAAAGTCGTAGTTGAATGCATCAACAAACATTGATCGGATATTCTTATGACAAACCTCTCGGTTTATTCTATCTTAATATCTCTAATCAAGTGAATACTTGAACCTTGTTTGGTTCCCAACAACATTAAAATCATAAACACTAAGCATTCTCAGCTTCCTTGTACTGTCAAGTATTCAGACACATTCACTATCAATAAACTATGGTTATAGTTTCCGTATATCATAAACAAAATTTTGAGTACGAAATTTCTTTCAACAAGGGGATGATGTGACAAATGGAAAATTTTGCTTAAATACGAGTAACACTGCTTAGATATTAGTGGTAGAAGCATATAGACTGAAAATCTACTGACATACTGAATGTACAGTGAACAAACATAGAGACATGAAGTTTACTGAATTTACTATGACCAAACATATAAACGAAAGTTGACTGGTGTACTTATTAGCATATCAATTTTCGGGACGAAAATTATTTCAACAAAGGGATGATTTGACACCCGGCATTTTCAGGTTAACTCCGTTAACTAAACCCAGTGAAATCTTGTTGACTGTGTCAGTACACCTAGTTAGTTTTGTTAACTACGTTAATGAACTCTCATGCACGTAGTGTCATGTATGCATTCATTTGAGTTATTCGTTTCGTTGGTGACCTAAACAAAAGTAACTTGTTACACATGTTATAATAATAATATGTTACATGTACCTTATATGATAGGTATAATGTGTTATATGATCAATATGTTAAATGACTAGTTGTTATATACTTATGTGATTTATAAGAAAGTTAGATGAAAAAACTTGTTACATTATATGATATGTTACATGCTATGTTGCCTAGCTAGACCAATAAAACATAGACAATATAATACATCGAAATTATTTAAAAAGTTGTATCATGTCACCTATTTTAATATAAAAGTTACCTAAGGTTGAATTTTATTAAAGTGAGATTAAAAGTTTTTATAATTTCAACAAGGAGTTACAAACTTTTCCCTTTCCTTTTTGTCCCTCTTGGCCGAAATCTATCACTCACACACACAAAAAACACTTTAACAAAAATTATCTCAAATTATCCTCATACACAAGTATTGTTTTGGTGATTCTTGGAAGCAAGAGGATTGAATCTTTGGATTAAGCAACTAGGTAATTATATTTAACATATACTTGCTTTATGTTTTCTTTATGTTTCTTATATTAGAAGTATGATATTTGTATCCAAATGATTTGGATTATAGAGATAAATAAAGAATGATCAAAGTTTGATTTTATTGATTGGTTAAAATTGTTTATCATGTTTTGGTATAAAAGTTTGAGTCCTCTTTATATATTTGTTATTTGATGAATTTGGGATAATAATGGAAAAAACATGAGTTTTGATTTTGTGAAGTGATCTATTGGTGATTTAGGAGCATATTGATAAGAAAATCATGATTTTGGTGAACATTGATATAAATCTGTTGTTGACAGATTCTATAACCTAGGTTGTTATTGTTTAATTTATTGGTATGTTATTTAATTTATTGGTTTTTATTGATTCTTGATGCTACAGTCAAGTACTTTCGGTCTAGTTTTCAAAAGTCAAAAATCATAATTTTTGGACACTGTATGATTAGTTTTTATGAATATACAAAATCTGGTTGCAATTCTGATTGAAAAAATACTTTTCTTATATGTTTTGTAAATTGTCTAACTTGTAATTGAAAACGGATAATTGTGTGATTCCACTCCTGGAATGTTACAAATTGAATTAGGAATCCAATCCAATTGTTCTTGCATCAATTGGACATATATGAAACTTTTGGCAAATATTTAGATTCTATTATGCTTATAAGGTAACTGAAAATAGGTTGCTGTAGTTTATGAATTTTCATGATGTTTGTGAGTGTTGGAAAATTACAAAAACAAATTTATGTTGTACCGAATACTTGAAAGTATCTGTGGGAATTATGTTTTGGCTGGTTAGAAAAATAGGTTTTGGTGACATAAAACCTGCCCAAGTTTGTTAAGCATCCTGTTTGGTAAAAATTGTTGTAGTTTGTACAAAGATTGTTGTGTTAGTTTCAAGTTGACTTTATTGGTCAACTTGAAATTATTTGACTAAATGTTTGGTCTTACTTATGAGAAATGAAATTGGCAAATGTGTGACTTAGTCATAGAGTTGCATGAAAGATGACCAATATTTTTTTATCAACGGTAAATATTTTGGTCAACGGTCAACATTTTGGTCAACAGTCACAAAACCCAAATATTTAGTGTTCGGTTATCGAGACTTGGACTTTTTAGTCAACAATCAACAACTTGGACATTTTGGTCAAAAGTCAACCAAAAGTCAACTTTTGTCAAAGTCAACAGAAAGTCAAACTTTGGTCAAACTTCTAATAATCCATTGGATTGTTTGGATACTAAGGATTCTAGAAATCGCTTACCAAATACTTATAGTGCTTGTATGTTTAGGCACTAGAACACTTTGTGACGTAAAACAGTGACTTCTATTTTAAACCGCATTCGAGGTGAGTTTCACTGCGACACTTTTAGTTACTTATTTTGGGGGAGAAATCATGCATACAAAACTTTTTGGATATTGTATACTTTGTGAATACCTCATGTGCACATAGTGAATTTAAACTGAAGTCCCCCAAACACATTGGAACGTTAACAATTGTACATTGGCTGGGTAATGAAAGGTAGTACTACTGGGTTTGACGAACCCCCTCGGGGCTCTCGGGAGAGGGAGTCTTCGGGTGTCTTCATTTGCTAGAAATGCAATAGAAACTACTCTTGTATTTGACTCCGTGGGTGGCAACAAACTAACAAGTCAGCCTCGGTCACAATGGAACTTACACTAATGTAGCATGATTACTAGCCTAATTAACTAGTGGTATTACAGAGGCATACATTATCCGTACTTATATTCTCTACAATGTTTTTACTTATTTACCTACTGGTTTGTTTGGCAAACTTGTTTTAAACTCAAACCTGTGAACTCACCAACCGTTGTGTTGAATCGTTTAGCATGTCTTTCTCAGGTGTTTAAGATGCATGTGTGAAGTTGAAATGAGTCTAGGGTGCATGGATCCCACTAAGCATTGAATTATGCTGGGAGTCTCAATGAAATGTTATGTTTCGGAATCTTGACACGCACTCTAGGTTTTAAGTGTATTCATAAATTATACGATTCCGCAAATGTAAAAACTTTATTGTAAATGTACTTACCTCATTTATGATGAGAAATAATATTTAAATATTTTCCATTATAAATTGGTTGTTCGTTATGACACATGGCTAGATCCTAGTATGTCATGCGCCTCATGCAAAAACCCCGTTAGTCGAAAATTGAGGTGTGACAACTTATGCGCTAAACTGTGCTTATCCCTTTATATGAACTTACATGTGATATAGACTTATACGTGTGCTCTGTACTTAACCGTTGCATTATGCTTATCCGTGATTAGACTTACACGTATTTTGAACATACACGGAAACATTGTTACTGAAATTTATACGTGCTTGAGGCTATACGTTCATATTCATAAATATACGTGCATACACACACAAGTTTTAAATATTTTTATAAATTTTACTAACATGTTATCTTCTTTGTTTGTTTGTTTGTGTGTGTATAGTTGGTAAAAGTAAAGGACTTTGATGCTAATCATACTATATGTTCTTTCTTAGACAGATCAGATGACAAGATGATCCAATTCGCATGATATTACCATTCTTTGAAAGATCAAGGATCTTTAAAGCTCTTACTACTAACACGCTAACAATCATGGAGCTTGTTGTTGAATTATGGAAAAATGCAAAGCTTGAAGGAGAGTGTATAAAGTTAGATGTCAAGAAGAAGGAGATGATCATATCTGAACAAGTGGTAAGGGATGTTTTGGAATTAGGTGATGAATCTACTAATCCTACTTCGCTAGACGAAAGGATGGTAAAAGGTTGTTAGATGAGAATGGGTTACAAGAACGACTTGGATAGAGGTTTCATGAAGACTGGGTTGTCAAGACCTTATAAGTTCTTGATGCACATGCTAGTATGTTTTGGACATAGAAAGGGTGGATATGAAGAGATACTGGATTACCAAAAGTGCATGATGGCAGCTTTATGCTTGAACTTGAAATATAACTATTCTAAAGTTATATTCGAGCATATGAAGCAATATTTTGATAACCAATGGTTGATGTACCCAAGGTTTTTGCAGCTGATTATTGATCATCAATTTTTGTAATATTGATAAATCGGGTGAGGAGATGAAGCTAGCACACATGTCTGTTACTGGATGTGCTAAACTGAAATCTTACATGCATAAATCTAAAGACGAAATTTCTAAGTTTCGTGCTTTTTTTGGGCATTTATTGAATCCTGATTATGTTGCTCCGACGAAAAATCAGTGGAGAAAGGGGGATAGTGATTCAGATTGGGAGAATGTGAATGTACGGATGCAGGGTTATGTGCCTTTTGGTAGAAAGTTGTTTATTAAAGCTGATAATGAAGAAGCTGGATGTTCACAAAAGGTCAAGAGGAAACGTTAACGTGTGATCAAAACTGAAGTTGTTACTCCTCCTGCTCCTATTCCAGGTCATATTATTGCTCAACAACAACAACCTGCTACTAATGAACCTGCTGTTGTTGACTCAAATGTTGATCCTAATGAAGAAGAAACTGAATCTGATCAAGAGGTGAAAAAGTCTATGTGGGGTGATCCTCGTGCAATACTTAACTGGAAAAAGGAACTTCGATCAAAGAAAAACTTTGATGATGATGAGACATATTTTCCTGAAACAAGTCAGCCAAAAAAGAAATGAGTCAAGTAGTTGTGAACCAGAGGTTTCTAAGGCATCTGAAGTTGAAAAAACACCTGAAGCAGTTGTGAATTTGGACGACAACATTGACTAGTTGATGAAAACACCAACATCTCAAAATTTAACACCAAAGGTTGATGAAATAATGCATCAAGATACACCGAAAGCTGATCCAAAGCTTCTCAACAATCTTTTTCTTATATATACTTGCAACTAGATGGTCCATCAAAAGGAGAAGTTGAGTAGTTGAAAGAAAAGGTTGCAAATCAAGATGTGAAGATTACAAGTCTGGTTGATGAGAATGACCATCTAAGGGCTAATAATGTTGACATAAAGAAGAGGTTGGATGAGAGTGAACGCAAAAGGAAGCTAGCTGATAATTTACTTGTTGAACATATGAAATACTTTGTTATCATCGAGCAAAAATTGGGTATTCGTTTTAATTAGAGGTTGACAGAGTTGAAGCCGGTAATACTGTGTTAGAAAGGGTTTATGGTGGAGATATTGGTGTGGTTGAAGCGTCTTTTTGTGTTGATTATGTTTCTGAAAAAGCCGCTGATAAAGACAAGTCTAAGATAGAAGAACCTATTGTTGTTGATGATATTGTTGATACTTCTGTGCAAGCTAGGGAATCTAGTCATGTGATATATAGGTTACTGAACCGATGGTAGAACTTGTGATTGATCCGGTGATTGTACAACATGTTGAACAACAAAATATTCAAGTTGCTGATGTAGTAAAGGTTGTAGATGTAAAGGAAGAAGAAGAAAAAGAAGGAAAAGAAGATTAGGAGATGGTAGATTTGGATATTGGATGATGATGATTATCATGATTTGGATGATGATGATGATACACCACAAGGCGGTGCAGGTGCTGTTGCTGGCAAGTCTGATAAGAAGTTTGATTCTGTTGGTGGTGATGATCAACAAGATGAACCGCAACAGAAATCAGAAACTAAAAGTGCACCGGCAGATAAGCCTTTAGAGGAATTAGAAGATTTGATTACTTCTAACTTCTGTGTTTCTAATATGGTGGATGAACATGAAGAGGGGGAGATTACTGTCGACAAGTCAGAATTGGCAAAAATGTTAGAAGTCTCTGTTGAGGACTTAACATTTGATTTTGAGAAGGATATTCCTGAACCAGAAGTCAATGAAGACCGGTTGAATCCTGATGTGGAATTTATTGATAAACCAGAAGCGGTCAAGTTTGTTGGTGAACGAGAAGAGTTTGATGCTTTCGATGAAGTGTTTGATGAGGAAATTGAAATGGAGCCAAATACGAATAAGCAATCAAAGAAGTTAAGATGAGATGAAAGATTGGTTTCCAAATTGTGTTGAGTTTCCTAAACAAGTTTATATGAATCCTATGAAATATTATCAAAAAACTCAGAAGGATGTTGCTTTGGGAAAGTGTTTGAGTATTGCTTATCTAGATATGAGTCAAAAGATCAAGATACGAAGAATATTTGGAGTACAATACTTCAGAAGTTTAATGAAATTGAAGAGCTTAATGTGGTTTGATGCATATGATATTTGTATACATTATGATATGTTGTATAAACCAAAGAGTGGTCCTCTGAAAGAGATTTGGGAGTTTATGGTTAATGAGGCAAAGTGTGGTTTCAATAAATGGACACCTCAGTTGCCTAAGGTGTTCAAATCAAGAAATCGTAAGAATCTAGAATGTTAATTGATAAGAATTTTGAGGTATACAAGGCCAGACTAGCTACGCACAATACCGTTGTACCTAATGAAACAAGATTTTCATCCTTATTTCCTTTGTTGGTCATATTTAGCAGTGACTGGTGAATCAAGCATATATTTGGATCGTGGGAATGAAAAGTACAATGTTATTCGAGTGTATGATCCAATGTGGCTGGTAAACTTTTCATCGAAAGACATTGAGACATTACATATGAACAAGATACAGTGCAATGATGATCAAGTAAAGACGCAAGCAAATCAGTTCCAAAAAGTTGCGGATTTGTGCTTTGATAAGAAAATACATTCTGGTAGAGCTTGGGAAACTAATTGGAGGGCAGTCAGTGAAGAACAGGAAAGGCTAGAGGCTGAAATGGAGGCTAAACATCAAGATCGAGTTACTAAAGCTTCATGGAATAGATTTCAATATAAAGATATGGGTGTATCTCGACCTACCTCACAACAAGGATCAACGAAGGCGTCATTTGAAGAAGTTACAAGGAAAGAGTATCGAAAAAGAGTTTTTTGGTATGGATTGAAGACCTAGCAATATCCAAGGGGGAGTTTGTTAGAGCATTAATGTCTAATGCTAGGTCTTATGGGCTAATTATGTATTAGTTGTATTATAAAGGGCTGAAATTGTCAATTGTGTAAAGATGTAAGGAACGTATAAGTCATAATCAACCATATAAAATTTATACGGAGCGTAGAAGTCTAATACGTTGATAGTTGAATTATATGGCTCACGGTTAGTATATATAGGTTGATCATGTCAATAGCAGCAACAGTTCTGACAATTTTGTACTTGCATTGCTATATCAATATAAAAAGTTTATGAGTGATTGTGTTGTGAATCCTTTATGATATTATTCCGTGATATTGTTTAGTATAGAAAATATATGTTAATCGATCCTAATAATAAAGTTTACATGTACATGATGATTTGCATGATCTGGGTCATGATCTTACAACTCAACATGTTGCTTATTTTCTTCATTTTCAGCTAAAATCTTTCTTATAAAAGTAAACTCAGTGTGATCATTAGCAACTTTGGACCGTAGTTTTGTCCAAATCAATTCTCAGTAGTTGCTTCAGGAACACTTGTTCTTTATGCATGTTCTTCAATATCGTCTGAACATATTTTGAATGATTTGTTCAGTTTCTCAAGATTAAACAACCAACTAGGACCATCAACTGTATTAAGTTAATTCTCATTGAAAAACTATGTTATTCGATTCAATTATACTCAAGTGATCTTCAACATTTAATTTGTAAGATTTGGAGTGTGAAAAATATCATAAAAAATAAAGAAACAATCTAGTGAAATGGCTTGTTAAACAAGTCTGTTAAGTTGTCACTAGTTTCAACTCTTTTCATTTTTATTAATTATTTCTCATTGAAATCTCTGATGAAATGGTGCCTACTTTCAAAATGCTGGGTCTTAGAGTGTTTCACATGGTTTCTAACAATGAATATTGCAGCAATATTATCAATGAGCATGGGAGTGTTTAGAAAATTCAGACCATAATCCAGCATATGATTTTGAATCCAGAGGATTTGAGAACAGTATGCAGATGCAACAATCTATTTCAGCTTCAGCAGTTGAAATTGCCACTGTAGTTTGTTTCTTGCACTGCCATGACATTACCATGTTTACCAAGAACTGGCGAGCACGAGACCAAATGATCTATTCTTTGGATACCAAATACCCAAGTCTGGCTTTCCCTTCAGATATCCGAAGATCCCTTTAACAACCAACATATGAGAAACCTTGGGATTGGTTTGGAATCTTGCACATAGAAACACAACAAACATGATATCAGGTCTTGAAGTAGTTAGATACATCAATAATAAAATCTTGGCTCTATAGCTAGTCTACAGGCTCCCCCTTTTCATCTGCAATCATTATCTCATGTGTGTACATTGGAGTTGAGGCTATCTTCAAAACACTGCATCTGAACTTGGTCAAGATATCATTTACATACTTGGATTGATTACAGAATATTCCATCCATTTTCTATTGAACTTGCAATCCATGGAAGAAATACATATCTCCCATTGAGCTCATGTTGTACTTGACTTCATACCACCTTCAAACTTCTTACACATGTTTTTATTGGTAGAATCAAAGATGATGTCTCAACATATACTTATAATAGAAGTAAATATTTTCATTTCTTCTTGTAGAATAAGGTCTTGTCAATGGCTCCCCTACTGAAACAATTTTCAAGAAGATGGTTTAACAACTCATCATATTAGGATCTTGGAGCTTGATGCAATCCGTATAGGGCTTTGTTCAATGTATACACCCTATTAGGATACTCAGATTCTTCAAAACTTGGAGTTTGAGTGACACGAACCTCCTCATCTTTCGTTCTATTAAGGAAGTCAGATTTCACATATAGTTTAAATACTATGAAGTTTTTGGATGCTACATATGCCAAGAAAATCCTGATGGCTTCCAATCTAGCCACATATGCAAACTCTTCTTCAAAATCAATTCCTTCTTCCTATAAACATCCAAGGGCTACCAGTCGTGCTGTGTTTTTCATTACAATACCTCTTTCATCCATCTTGTTTCTGAACACCCATTTAGGGCATATTGCATACTTTCTTATTGGCTTGTCAACAAGTTCCTAGACCTGCAATTTTCTTATTTGTGCCAATTCTTCCTACATGGATTCTATCCAGCTGTTGTCCTTCAAAGCTAGACCTATGCTCTTTGTTTCAAATCGGGATAGAAAATAGGAATAAAGACATATGTTTGCAGTTTCAAAAGCACTTCTTGTTACTCTCTCATTCAGGTCACGAATGATATTTTCAATAGGATGATTTCTTTAAACTGAAGAAGTTTGGATAATTGAATTTGTAGTCAGATTTTTATCCAAGTTTGAATCATTCAACTCAGGTCATCAATAGTCAAATCATTTGCATCATTGTTCAAATCAGTTTCATCACATTCTGATTTGTGGTGTTGGATGTTGAAGCACCATTCTTTAAAATATAGAGATTTTCAACTAGATTTTCAAACATGGCTTGAGTACCATGTTGAGGTTGCTCAACAGGAGATTCAGTTTGATCTTCAGTTATTGCATTTTGATCTGATTCCTGAGTCTCAACATGTGGCTAATTTTCTTCATTTTCAGCTGAAATCTTTCTTTGAAATGTAAACTCAGTGTCATCATTAGCAACTTTGGACCATAGTTTGTCTAAAACATTTTTATTTTCAGTAGTTTCGTCAGGAACAGTTGTTCTGTATGTATGTTCTTCAATATCTTCTGGTTATATTTTGAATGATTTGATTAGTTTGTCAACATTAAATAATCAACTAGCACCATCAACTGTGTTAATTTGATTCTCATTGAAAACTATGTCAGTCAATTCAATTACACTCAAGTGATCTTTCACATTTACTCTGTAAGATTTGGAGTGTGAAGAATATCAAACAAAGAAACAATCTCGTGAAATGGCTTGCTAAATAAATCTATCAAGTTGTCACTAGTTTCAACTCTTTTCATTTCTATTAATTCTTTCACATTGAAATCTTTGATGAAATGGTGTCTAATTTCAATATGCTTGGTCTTTGAGTGTTGCCCAGGGTTTCCAACAATGAACATTGCAGCAGTATTATAAATTAGTATGGGAGTGTTTAGAAAATGAAGACCATAATTCAGCAATTGATTTTATATCCAAAGGACTTGAGCACAGTAGGCAGATGCAGCAATGTATTCAACTTCAACATTTGAAATTAACACTATAGTTTGCTTCTTGCACTGCCATGACACTAGCATGTTTACCAAGAATTGACAACCACCAGAAGTAGCCTTTCTCCTCATATTATATCCATCATAATCACTATATGTGTGTGGAAGTAGTTCAAATGATCTATTCTTTGGATACCAAATACCCAAGTCTGGCTTTCCCTTCAGATATCTGAAAGTCCTTTCAACAGCCGACATATGAGAAACCTTGGGATTGGTTTTGAATCTTGCACAAACACACATATCAACTATGATATCAGGTCTTGAAGCAGTTAGGTACATCAATGATCAAATCTTGGCTCTGTATACATGATGGTCAACATGCCCCCCCTCCTTTTCATTTGCAATCAACTTCTTATGTGTGTCCATTGAAGTTGAGGCTGTCTTCACATCTTTGCATTTGAACTTGGTCAAGATATCGTTTACATACTTGGATTATTTAATGAATATTCCATCCATTTTCTATTGAACTTGCAATCCAAGGAAGAAATACGTCTCTCCCACTAAGCGCATGTTGTACTTGACTTCATAACACCTTCAAACTCCTTACACATGTCTTTATTGGTAGAACCAAAGATAATGTCATCAACATATACTTGAAATAGAAGTAATTTTTTTCGTTTCTTCTAGTAGAATAATTTCTTTTCAATGGCTCCCCTATTGAAACCATTTTGAAAATGGTTTGACAATTCGGCATACCAGACTCTTGGAGCTTGATGCAATTCGTATAGGGCTTTGTTTAATGTGTACACCCGATTAGAATACTCAGGATCTTCAAAACTTGGAGGTTGAGGGACATAAAACTCCCTATCTATCTTTCCATTAAGGATGGCAGATTTCACATCTAGTTGAAATACTCTGATGTTTTTGGATATTACATATGCTAAGGGAATCCTGATGGCTTCCAATCTAGCCACAGATGCAATCAATACTTCAAAAACAATCCCTTATTTCTGTAAACATCCAAGGGCTACCAATCGTGCTTTGTTTTTCATTACAATACTCCTTTCATCCCACCTATTTTTGAAAACACGTTTAGTGCGTATTGCATACTTTCCTCTTGGCTTGTTAACAAGTTCCCAGACTTGCAAATTTTTTAACTCTGCCAATTCTTCCTGTGTGGGTTCTACCCAATTGATGTCTTTCAAATCTTGAACTATGTTCTTTGGTTCTATTTGGGATAGAAAACAGGAATAAAGACATATGTTTGCAGTTTCAAAATCACTTCTAGTTACTATCTCATGCAGATCACCAATGATATTTTTAATAGGATGATTTCTTTAGACTGAAGAAGTTCGGGTAATTGAATTTGTAGTCAAATTTTTATCCAAGTTTGAATCATTCAACTCAGGTCATCAATAATCAAATCATTTGCATCATTGTTCAAATCAGTTTCATCAACATTCTGATTTGTGGTGTTGGATGTTGAAGAACCATTATTTTAAAGATAGGGATTTTAAAATAGATTTTCAAACATGGCTTGAGTATCATGTTGAGGTTGTTGAACATGAGATTCAGTTTGATCTTTAGTTATTGCATTTTGATCTGATTCATGAGACTCAACAGGTGGCTCATTTTCTTTATTTTCAGCTGAAATCTTCCTTTGAAAAGTAATCTCAGTGTCATCATTTGCAACTTCGGACCATAGTTGTCCAAATCAGTTTTTTTTTCAGTCGTTTCTTCAGGAACACTTGTTATGTATGCATGTTCTTCAATATCTTCGGGATGTATTTTGAAAGAGTTTAACAGTTTCTCAAGATTAAACAACCAACTAGCACCATCAACTGTGTTAATTTGATTCTCATTGAAACTATGTCAGGCGATTCAATTACACTCAAGTGATCTTTCACATTTACTGTAAGACCCCAAAAACCGGGAGTCCTACAGTAGGTAATCATTTTAAACAAATTCAGATATAAAAGATAAACCGGTTTCATATAATTTAAAATTTCAACATAGAGTATTCTTGCAACGGAAAATTAACAAAACATCCAAATATTATTCTTAAGACGAAAAATTTATATTATAATTGTCTTAATTATTAAAACGATAAGGAGCATCGACTAGAACTGCCTCGGGACCTCGAGTAGTCTTGAGCAAATCCAAGCAGTAAGCCCATCCACACTCAACCTGATATAATTCTAACATACATGCAAAGTTAGCTTGAGCTGAGCGAGTTCATGTTTATATTAATAAAATCAATTAAAGATCGACTAAAGGTTTAAGGATTAGTCACTCTAACCTTAGACCGAACAACAAACATTGTGTTTCGGGAGAGATTAGGGATAGCGAACATAACAGACAAGATAAGAGAGTGGAGATTGAGATGGTTTGAACATGTGAAGAGAAGACAGACGACGAATCCTGTTAGATCCATAGAAAACATTACTATAGAGGGGAGGAGGGGTAGATGACGACCAAAATTGACTTTGTACGAGAGTATTAGACATGATTTGATAGACCTAAATCTCTCCAAGGACATGGTTGAGGATAGGAATTCTTGAAGAACTAGAATTAAAGTTAAGGATTTTTAGGGAGAAAGGAATACTAGGGCTTCTATTTTCCTTATTTTGGTCACACGCCAGAATGGTATTTTCTTTACATATATATAGTATTACTATTATAATTATTATTATTAGTATTAGTATTTTTATGTTACTGTTGAACTTTGATTTCCTTTGTATTGCTTTATACATATGTACTTTAGAGCTGAGGGTCTCTCTGGAAGCCACCTCTTTATCCCTTTGGATAGAGGTACGGTGTGCCTACATCCCACCCTCCCCAGACCCTACTTATAGCTTTGCTGTTGGTGGGACTTCACTTGGTATGACTGATTGATTGATTGAATTAAAGATCGACTAAGATATTTAACATATGACTTACATAAAAATAAATAAATGAATAATTTTCTACCGTTAAGCACGTAACACGGGTCACATCCTCTCAAGTCCAAAACACAAATTCAAGGACCCGAGTAAACATCCACCCCAAGGATAGATAAACTGTTAGGAGATTTGTAAACGTCCTTTCGCCCAAAGGACAGTCAAACTATCCCGGAACACATCCACCTTAACCACCAACAAGGAAATTAAGGAATTTTAAAACATCCATTCGACCCGGTCACAGCTTAACAAAAACATTCACGTGGTGGCCACACACACACACATCCAAATAAATCAAATATAAATCATGTGAACTTCCAAGCATAGATAGCAAATATAATATAATCTATGCAATATCATCCAAAAGGTTCCAAAGGGTAAAATCGTTATAAAGCGTGTACACTAGCCCAAAACGTAAAACATTTAAAATGGGGCATCATGAAACTCACCTGATAAGGACCACACAATTATCAAAAAGCTGGGAACCGCTAGGTAATCACTCACAAGTTCACAAGCCTGTCAAGTTATAGCACACAAAATCACTTTCTAGACCGCATCGACTGGATCGTGCTACGAGACGTCCTATCGTGATTGGATTGACCCGAAGCCTCTTCCACCCTTATATCGATTTACATCAGCCCCCTAAATCCTTAGGTTACCCAAAACTCCCCTTCAATTAATATTAATACCAGCGGGTCACAAACTATGCCCGCCTTAAGTTGATTGTGCTGAATTCGTGCGCTAATGAACGGTTTATCTAACCACCAAAAAAACCAGCCCCGTTTTGATAAATATTGGTGTTCTTACAGCCAACACATCAATATATTACTACACAAGCTGATTGGGTAGGCAATTCCCTTATTCGACACACTAATTAACAATTACACGTGAATTCGCGCTCTAACGGACCGATTAAGGCATCACCAACCAAATTTGCCCCAATTTAATAAAAAAATAATTTTATTCTGGCCATTATATCAATATAAAACTATATGAACTGATTGGGTTGGCAATTCCCTCATACAAGACGCAAATTGCAACAATTAACAATTAATCACCCGATGAACCCAATTTTCCAACTATCGACAAATGGCCGACAAAATCAAATCCAATAGCCATGAAATTCGAATATGAAGCTAATGACATACCTTAAGCAAAATCTCTAATTTAAACCTTCACAAGGTCTCAAATTTGCACAACTGACGCGCCCGCTGGTGTATAAATAACCTATAAAAATGTTACCGAAAAACATCCTTAAACATCACTACCGACAAATTGCCTCATATCCCATGATTCAAACTAAACAATACACAAAATATATACGGTGTCATACCTTCGAGTATAACTCATTCTGAGCCCATACGCACAACGTCCTAAAATACCGACGCCATCGAAAACCAAAATGGTCATAACTTGACCATACGAACTCCGATTCAAGCGAATCACATATCCACGAACTCGTCTCACACGTTCGTCTCACCGAGCCCCACCAAAGACAACAGTTCCCGTCACCGGAAACTGCTGCCACCATCTCCGGGAAACAAAACATTTCGCCGGAAAACCGATCCGTCAGCCGGAATGCGAACCGTTTCTTGTTTTGCTCATAACTTGGTCATACGAACTCGAAATCAAACAAATAATATATCAACACGACCATGTCGCCGAGCACTACCACCCTGAACCATCTTCTTTTCTGGTGACGCAAAAAGTTGGCCGATTTCTTGCCTCCTTCTCCGGAAGGTTATTTTGATCAAACCCTTCCTCATCCAGGCATCCCTGATCCTCCATACCACCAATTAAAACCGAAAACTTGACTAAATCACTGACTCGCACCACCTCTGTCATGAATTATATTTCTCTTGCTCTCCTTCTTGGCCGTTAAGCATTCACAAATGAATGATCTAGGGTTTCTTTTCCATGGTGTTTACTTCACCAAGTTCTAACTTTGGTGCCTCTAGTTCTCATACCGACTCCTTGCTCTCGAAGTTTAACTAATAATCTTCCATGTAATTACAATTGGGTCCCCTCAAGTCAATTAAAACATATGCATTGCATTTAAAATCCCATTGCGTCATATTTGATAAAATCTCGTTTAACTCGTCAAAACACGTAGACGGCATTGATCGAGGTCTAACAAGTGATTTCATATCCCACGAATTTACGGGCGTTACAATTCTACCCTCCTTATATTAGGATTCATCCCTAAATACTACTGCACTGACAACGACAAAGGGTGCATCTTCCTCTGTTGCTTAACATCAAATGTCTCAACCTTCTCCTATGTTACAACATTATTATCTCTAAACCGAATACCATCTCTGTCATGACCATAACTATCAATCTACTCATACAAGGTACCAGCTAATATAACTACTCAACGTTAGGTACTCATCTTGGTGGTCCACGTCCTTGCGACATCCACTGATTAACCTTTAACATACCTTTTTATTCTCTTGCTCTTGAGGGTAAGCCATCTGATTAAACTTTATTCGGGTTTTCCTTATGCGGCAATCACTTACCTCCAATGTCAAGAACTTGTGCTCAATCTTGTCTAATTAATTGCTCAACAACCAAATTTCTCTTTCCCTTGAAACTCTTCCTTTTAATCACCTTATCCTTAATAGGATATCCCACCAACTCAATGTCTCCGATGAACTGACGAAATTGCATAACTTACCATATCATCCTCCTAACAGTTACAAGTCTTCAAAATCGGTTCCATTCCCCGCACCCATTGATGGGCCAACTAGGCATCCTTTGTTCCATCAAACAAGGGGAGGTTACACTTCTTACAATCACCATAAGAGAAACCACGGACATCAAAACTGCCGACATAACCTCTATCTCCATCATGACTAGCTAAAATCACCCAGCCTCATCCCGAGTCCTCTCACTCTCCTACCCCCTTCAGTATCATTATTTTGGTCAGACACATTCAACGTTTTTCATATCCTAGGCAATTATTTTAGGCATTATATTACGCACAACACGATAAACCTCATCCACAAAGGCTTACACAAAAAAGAACTCAAATGCTCATGATTATCATTATCTAACATTGGTGAATCCCCTAACAGCTCTTGTCCATTATGGTTAACCACCACCACGGCTCCCAATATGACCTCCTCTAACTAAACTCTGATTAGTCCTGACTTAATCCTATAAAGATAGAATCTTCACGTAATCAACCACAAGTCATGTTCAGCACATGGAAAGTAAGGGTAAACTGCTAATAACGTTGATCAAGTGTTATTAGTTGTTTACTTTACTTGCCCATTCTAGACACTTCTTGTTTGTGAATACATTAATATTCTATCTAGGACATTTAGAAATTAACCATATTTATGACTACATTAGCATTCCATCAAAATAGTTATATAGAAAGACCATAATCCAACATTTGATTTTGAATCTAGAGGACTTGAGCACAGCAGGTAAATGTAGCAATGCATTCAGCTTTAGTAGTTGAAATTAACATTGTAGTTTGCTACACGCACTACCATGACACTAGCATGTTTACCAAGAACCGACAATCACCAGAAGTAGCCTTTCTTCTCATATCATATCCATCATTATCACTATCTATGTGTGGAAGTAGATCAAATGATCTGTTTTCTGGATACCAAATACCCAAGTCTGGCGTTCCCTTCAGATATCTGAAAATCCTTTTTAACAGCCAACGTATGATAAACCTTGAGATTGGTTTAGAATTTTGCACAAACACATACACATCAAACATGATATTAGGTCTAGAAGCAGTTAGGTACATCAATGATCAAATATTGGCTATGTATTCATGCTGGTCTACATGCCCCCCATTCAACCTACTTACACACGTCTTTATTGGTAGAACCAAAGATGATGTCATCAACAAATACTTGAAATATAAGTAAATCTTTTCATTTATTCCTGTTGAATAAGGTCTTGTCAATGGCTCCCCTATTGAAACCATTTTCAAGAAGACGGTTTGACAAATCAGCATAGCAGGCTGTTGGAACTTGATGGAATTCGTATAGGGCTTTGTTCAATCTGTACACCCTATTAGAATACTCAGGATCTTCAAAACTTGGAGGTTGAGGGACATAAACCTTCTCATCTATCTTCCCATTAAGGAAGGAAGATTTCACATCTGGTTGAAATACTCTGATGTTTTTGGATATTGCATATGCCAAGAAAATCCTGATGGCTTCCAATCTAGCCACAGGTGCAATCAATAATTCAAAGTCAATCCCTTCTTCATGATATCCAAGAGCTACCAATCGTGCTTTGTTTTTCATTACAATACCCCTTTCATCCCTCTTATTTCTGAAAACCCGTTTATTGCGTATTGAATACTTTCATCTTGGCCTGTCAACAAATTCCCACACTTGCAAAATTTTGAATTGTGCCAATTCTTCCTGCATGGCTTCTACCCAGTTGTTGTCCTTAAAATCTTGAACTATGTTCTTAGGTTCTATTTGGGATAGAAAACAGGAATAGAGACATATGTTTTCGGTGTCAAAAGGACTACTCTCTCATGCCGGTTGCCAATAATATTATCAATAGGATGATTTCTTTAGACTGAAGAAGTTTGGATAATTAAATTTGTGACCAGATTTGGTTCCAAGTTTAAATCATTCAACTCAGGTCATTAATAATCAAATCATTTGCATCATTGTTCAAATCAGTTTCATCAACATTCTGATTTGTGGTGCTAGATGTTAAAGAACCATAATTTGAAAGATTGAGATTTTCAAATAGATTTTCAAACTTGGCTTGAGTACCATGTTGAGGTTGTTCAACAGGAGATTAAGTTTAATCTTCAGTTATTGCATTTTAATCTGATTCCTGAGACTCAAGATGTTGCTCATTTTCTTCATTTCCAGCAGATCTCTTTCTTTGAAAAGTAGACTCAGTGTCATCAATTGCAACTTTGGACCAATGTTTCTTAAAATCAATTTTCTTTTTAGTAGTTTCTTTAGGAACACTTGTTCTATATGCACGTTCTTTAATATCTTCTAGATATATGTTGAATGATTTGATCAGCTTCTCAAGATTAGACAACCAATAGGCACCATCAACTGTGTTAAATTAATTCTCATTGGAAATTATGTTTGATGATTCAATTACACTCAAGTGATCTTTCACATATAGTGTGTAAGATTTGGAGTGTGAAGAATATCCAACAAAGAAACAATCCAGTGAAATGGCTTGTTAAATAAGTCTGCCAAGTTGTCACAAGTTTCAACTCTTTTCAATTCTCTTAATTCTTTCTCATTGGAATCTCTGATGAAATGGTGTATAATTTCAATATGCTTGGTTTTTTAGGGTTGCGCATGGCTTCTAACAATGAACATTGTAGCAGTATTACCAATGACTATAGGTGTGTTTAAAAAATTCAAACCATAATCCAGAAATTGATTTTGAATCTAGAGGACTAGAGCACAGCAAGTAGATGCAGCAATGTGTTTAGCTTAAGTAGTTGAAATTGACACTGCAGTTTGCTTTTTGCACTGCATTGACACGAGCATGTTTCCAAGGCACTGACAGCCACTAGTACTAGATTTTCTGTTCATATTACATCCAACATAAACACTATATGTGTATGCAAGTAGATCAAATGATTTATTCTTCGGATACTAGATACCCAAGTCTAGTTTTCCCTTTAGATATTTGAAGATCCTTTTAACAGCCAACATATGAGAAACCTTGGGATTGGCTTGGAATCCTGCACAAACACACACACCAAACATGATATCAGGTCTTGAAGTAGTTAGATACATCAATGATAAAATCTTGTCTCTGTATACATGCTGGTTTATAGGCTCCCCCTTTTCAGCTGCAATCATCATCTCATGTATGTCCATTGGAGTTGAGGTTGTCTTCACATCATTGCATTTGGACTTAGTCATGATATCATTTACATACTTGGATTGCTTAATGAATATTCCATCAATTTTCTGTTGAACTTGCAATCCAATGAAAAAATAAATGTCTCCCATTGAGCTCATGTTGTACTTGACTTCATAACACCTTCAAATTCCTTACACATGTCTTTATTGGTAGAACCAAAGATGATCTCATCAACATATACTTGTAATAGAAGTAAGTATTTTCCTTTTCTTCTTGTATAATAAGGACTTATCAATGGCTTCCCTATTGAAACCATTATTAAGAAGATGGTTTGACAACACATTATACCAGGCTCTTGGAGCTTGATACAATCCATATAAGGCTTTGTTCAATTTATCCAAGGGTTGCCAATCGTGCTTTGTTTTTCATTACAACTCCCCTTTCATCCCCCTAATTTCTAAAAACCCATTTAGTGCCTATTTCATACTTTTCTCTTGACTTGTCAACAAGTTCCCAGACTTCTACCCAACTGTTGTCCTTCAAAGCTTGAAATACGTTCTTTGGTTCAATTTGGGATAGAAAACAAGAATAAAGACATATGTTTGCATTTTCAGAAGCACTTCAGGTTACTCTCTCATGCAGGTCACCAATGATATATTCAATAAGATGATTACTTTGGACTGAAGAATTTTGGATACTTGAATTTATAGTCAGATTTGGATTCAAGTTTGAATCATTCAACTCAGGTTATTAATACTCAAATCATTGTTCAAATCAGACTTATCATCATTCTTCTGGATATATTTTGGAACATTTGGAACATAGTTTTTCCAAATCAATTTCTTTTTAGTAGTTGCTTCAGGAACTCTTGTTCCGTATGCATTTTCTTCAATATCTTCCGGTTATATTTTGAATGATTCATATGCATATTCTTCAATATCTTCTAGTTTTATTTTGAATTATTTGATCAGTTTTTGTGAAAGTCAAACGACCAAGAACACCATCAACTGTGTTAATTGATTCTCATTGAAAATTATGTCAGATGATTCAATTACACTCAAGTGATCTTTCCATATATTATTTAAGCTTTGGAGTGTGAAGAATATCTAACAAAGAAACAATCCAGTGATTTTGGTTGAAATTTATTCACATATTCCTTAATATTCAATAATTAACACTTGCATCCAAAAGGCTTAAGGAACTTGATATAGGCCTTCCTTGTAAACAAAATCTCATAGAGATTTTTGTTCTGTCTCTTGTTAAGAAGCACCTTATTCTGAACATAGCAGGACGTGTTGATTTCTTTAGCCCGGAATGAGACATGTAGAAAAGCATCAACTAACATGGTTCTAGCAGCTTCAATGAGTGTTCTATTTCTTCTTTTTGTAACCTCATTTTGTTCAGGTGTTCTAGGAGCACTGAGTTGTTGAAATATTCCTTTTGTATGACAGAATTCAGTATTCACTCCATTATTGAACTCTTAACCATTATCACTTCTCATAACCTTCACTCTTTTATCAAGTTGATTCTCAATCCTTGTTACACACCCTTTAATCAATTCAGCAGTTTCATCTTTTGTACTCAGGAAATACACCCAAGTGAACCTTGAATAATAATCCTTTGTCAAGTCATGTGCCTGGAACATTCACTATTCATATACCAAATATCATTTATCCTTGTGGATTGTTCTTGCACAATCAAACAAATTTCATCGCTTTTGTGATGAATCACAAGCCAAACATGCTTGTACTTCATAAGAAACAAAAACACTAGTTGTAGTTGCAATAAGATCTTCGTAAGCAGTTTCACATGATTCATCTGAATCATATCCATAATCATTAACTTTTCCCATAAATGCCACTATACTATGGTATTCTTGTAACACTGGCAATTCCTTCTTCATAATAGTCTTTGGAGATTCATCTTTTGGTTTTCCAGAGAAAACCCCTTGGCACATATCCATTCTTTAACAGAAACTTCTCATCACCAATTAGTTTACTTTCATGTTTCCTTTTGAAAGCATTCTTTGTGATTTTTCTTTTCATTTCATGTGGTGTAGATTTGATAGAGTCATTGGAATTTTGAGAGTTTAGTGACAGTTTCATCACCAATTTCTTGACATTCAACGACTCTTTCTCCACATCCACTCCTTCATCCTTCTTCATCCCATTCATTATATATTCATCATATTTCTTCTTGTAAAGCCCAAAATCTTGACCATATAGTTTAGAATCAGGAACTTTGAAGGGTTCAGGAGTGATTTGTCTTGACATGAATCTGTATGACATCCATACACATCACAAAATCTCCACAAAACTTTCCCATTAAGAAAAACATCGTTTCGATGGATCCTTTCTTGGTTTTGGTGGATCAACGCCAATTGTTCTTTGATGGGTTGGATTATCAAAATTGATTGAAATGGGTTGAAAAACATTGTTTTTCTCATTACTTCTATCATATGATCAACGCCGATCGTTTTTCACTCCTTTTTCATTTGAATCTATTTCTGTCCTTGGACTTGAATGCTTTCTTGAGAAGTAATCCACAAATCCCCAATTTCAAATAATTCATGGTTAGAGAACACTGGGTAGATTGGTGGATACTTGCTGTTTTCCTTTGATGTTTCTTCATTCTTTACATGAGTCTTCTTTAGTGACTGAAATCTTCTTTCTTCTTGAGCCTTTTTGTTTGCATTTTGAAAGACTTGATTTGTTTATCTTTGGATCCTCCACAAATTTCAAACATCTTGTGATTTCTTCTCATTTCTTCATACTGTTTCTTTAACTTGGGAGTCATTTTGGGTAATTCTGTATCTTCTTTTTAGATCTTTTCTTGAATAGTTCTTGACTCTTGTAATTGCTGCAACTTGAACATTTTTCACTTTGATTACTTGAATCATCTCCAACTGATTCACTTGGATCATGCTCTTTCTTAGTGACTTGATTCTCACTTGATTCTTCATAATTTCTTTCATTTGTGTTTTCTTCATTCAGCAAAAATTCTACTTCATTGTTCACTACAACCTTTTCATAATTCTCAAAGAGCTCCATCTTATCATTGAATACAGTCCTGAATTGACTCAAAAATGATTCTCTTTGTTCTTTATCAATCTTCAAAGAATAGTTGTTATTAAAAGGTGGTGTTACAACCTTGTATTTATCTTTAGGCTTTATCTTCTCCAACTTCCCACAAATGTTACGAGTAGCAACTAGATTCTTGAGAAAATAAACTTCAACTTGAAGTTGTGTACCTTTTAGCTTCTCATCAAAATACATATTTTTCAACCTTTCAATCTCAATATTGAATTTTGATTGAATCTTATAGCTTTCTACACATTCTTCCTAAAGGCTTTTACTTTGATTTTCATATGTCTTCTCACTCATTTCATAAACATTAATGATACTTTCCTTTTTAAACACTCATTTTGCAGTTTACCTACTTCTTTCTTCAAGTAATCTATCATATGTAGTAAATCAGAAAGTACCTTTGAGTTTGAATATTTTGCTTAATCATTCTCTATTGCCATGAAAGCAACATTTTCCTTTTCAATAACTTCGGCGTGGTTACTCCAATCAAATTGCCTACATTGCCTTGGTTTATGGGTTGGTTGAGATGGTTTTTGTTTTGTTGGACTGGAGCTTGATTATTATTCATTTGGTTTCTTTGTTGTGGTGGTTGTTGGAATGGTCTGTTGGTTATTCTGCTAATGCTGAAAGTTGTTGTTGATTGTCTTAGCTAAGGAACTTGATTCTACATCTGATTCTGGCACTGATTTCTTTGTTGGTTATATTAATTTTGGAACTTATTGGTCTAATTCTGAAATTGACTTGGTAGATTTCATTCTCTAGCAAAATATCCTGGTTATTGACAGTTGTAGCAAACTCCCTTTAACTTCTCAAAAGCAATTCTCTCATTGGGACCAGTGACTGAAGATCTTCATGTCTTGTTGTACAGCCTTTTTTCTTCTCAGGGCTATGCCATTTTAGATCTGTGTCCTTTGAATCATCAGCATCAATCTGCACAAGATCTACTTGAACAACACTAGTGTGAATCAATTTTTTTGCAACAAAGGCATTGAAAGATTCTGTGAGCATTGAAAATAGTGCTTGATACTCATTTCCTTGATTTGCATTTTTTGGAACATTGGAAGCATGACCACTAGCTGTTGAATTCGCATCACTATCATCCAACATATCCACATTAACTCTTTGCTGACCAGACTGACTTCTAGATACTGGAGTGAAAGGATAAACTCTTGGTGTTTCAGAATTGAAACCATTTGGTTCTTCAATAATGGGAATTTGTTGTTGATTATTTGTAGGCAGATTACTCATGGGAGCAATCAAAACAATGGCCACCTGAAAGCTTGGTCTTTCCTACTTAATCATATTGTTAGAAATCATTCTCTACAGATTGAAGAAAATATATGACATCATCAAGCATAAAATTTGAAATGTTGGCCTTCTCTTTTATGAACCTGCTGGCAGTGTACCATTCTCCGGATAAGGATGAAAACAACTTCTTGTTTAAATCAAGTTAGTGATTGGTAAATCAATTGTAATTATCTCATTAACAATGGCCACAAATCTCTTCAACACTAATTTCAGCCTTTCACCCTCTCTAAACTTGAATCTTTCAAGATGTTGCTTCAACCTATCTCTCTTGAAATCCTTCAGCTCTGTATTTACTGCATCATACATTCCTTTGGCAGTTTTGTGATGATTAACACTTGTAATAATTTCCCATGATAAACCCAGTTTCAGCATAGACAGAGCTTTGTTATCGTTTTTCTTCATTTATCTCTCAACAGTTAGATTGTTGTTTGGTGCAGCAGAAAGAACATATGGACCTTCTTTAATTGTAACTTACTGTAGCTTCAAAAAAACACTTTCCACTTGACGTTATTTTCCTATCCAAACAACCTTGGATTGTTGTTAGTAGACATCTCTTCGTCATCCATTTGTTCTTTTTGGTAATTTTTTATCAAAGACTTAAGAAAATGTTTTTGGTATTCTGATTTTAGAACTTTTTACAGAAAAATGAAATTTAAAATAAAATTATTCAAAACTTGAACAACTTTTGAAATTTATTTTTTTAGATCTAAAGAAGAAATTTTTAGTTCTTATGGGAACAAACAATTTCTGACCAAGATCTAGACTGTCACACCCCAACCTAAAGCGGAAATGTCAGGGCGCAACTGATTGTTCACGGCTCTCAAGGTACTATCATGCAATAATTAAAAGTGGCAATATCTATTAATTAAATTAAATATTCAAATAAATCCAAACAAACAAAGTACATAAACTGGGAAATAAAGGCGGCGACTAGATAATTCAAAATTTAAAGTTTAAAACTAAGTCTTGACTTATTCTTCTAATAATAATAACTCTAAGTTCTTCACCAAATCTTGATTTCAGTTCAAACGATAACCTGCTGATGTGTTGTAAAACACACACTTACTTTCTGTATCTTTTTATCATGTTTTAATTGCTTAATAGTATAATAAATATGAGTTATGGATGGTTTTCGCATGATCTTACAAAGATTTATAATTGATTGTAGGTTTTGAATTTTAATGGAGAAAAGTGTCAAGTTTGAAGACTCTAGGGCCTTTTTGATTAAGATTGAAGACTACAACTCAAGGCCTGACCCAAGCCTACAAGATCCAAGACTTTTACACCATAATATATGATAATTAAAAAAGAAAAAAAAACCTAACAACCCTAGTATAGGCCGATCGGAATTTTGGCAGCCACCAAGGAAGGAAAAAGTTGTTGATCAAGCTTTGTGGTGGCTAGGAGAGGAAGAAGAAGGTCAATGGAGACTTGGTACAACAGATACGGGTCATCTTCATCAAGAAACTCAGCCATATATATTGAGTATTGCATCCATAAACTTTGTTCTATTGTTCAAGATTCATAACTAGTTAATTTAATCTTTTAACTTGAATTGTTTTGCAAGTAAATTGAAGATTGAGTTGTGCTTGATTGATATTGATTCTTGAATGAGTTTAATTATGTTTTGGTTGAGTTTTATGGTGTTTACTTTGATGTATAGCTGCTGTCCAAAAATAATGTTAGGCTAAACTTGTTAGTTCTACCTAGGTTAGATAAATATTGTTAGGTTTTAGTGATTTTTATGGATTGTTGATCATCATGACTTGAATTGTTAATGAAAGTTTGGTTTAATATTGAATTAGGTTGTGTTTAGTAGCTGTGATTTGATTAATTATACTTATTTACCTCTTGCTTTGATTGACTGAATCGGTTTTGATTGATTTTAGCTTGTTTGAACTCTTACTTGGTGTTTAGAGATTGTTTGCGGGAAGTACAACCGTAGGGTTTAGTTGGGTATGTTAATTGGTTGAAATCAGCGGGTAGGCACCTTCTTAGAGACTGAGAGGTGATAGGAAGTAAACTCGTCTCATAGCTTTTGCTTGTTAGGATTAGGATCGCGTGATAGCGGGTTCGGTTCTTGTCGGGTTTGGGTTTGTGAGCGATTAGTTGATCTAGTTTAAGTTAAACTAAATTGTTCCTCAATCCTTGGTTGCGTAGTATTCATCTCCATTAGGGTAGTGTGTCGGTGAGTCCGAGAGGAGAGTCGGCATTAGAACACTATAACAATTCGTTTCCCGGTTTTGTTCTTAAAATCAATTAAGTGTAAGTTAGAGCTTGTTAGTGATATAGCTTTCTTGAGTGAGCCTTAGTTGTGTCATCCTTAGAAACCGGTGTCATGAGATTCTTCAATCCATTAGCTTATTATAGCTTCAATATGATTCTTACCTAGGTAGACGTTTTCTCCAATTGCAGTTAAGTCTCTAAGTTTCATCAAGTGTTTAGTTAAGTTAAGTTAAGTTAAGTTTAGTTAATTAATTTAGTTAAAGTAACTTAGGTCAAGTATTTAATTATTAAAAATCATTTAATTATTCTTAGATGAGTCGTGGTTAGGGTTAAGTATTAAAAACGTTTTCACGTGTCCTTGTGTTCGATACTCGGACTTCCTTAGTTCTATACTATTAGTGATCGGTACACTTGCCGGTTTTGTGTGGTTTCTTTAGGAGTCTTGTTTAATAAATTTAAAGCTTAGTTGTGAGTTACTTAAAAAGAGTATTCATTAGACACACATCAAGTTTTTGGCGCCGTTGCCGAGGACACGGTTAGAGGCGTATTAAGAACGACTCGAGTTAGGACTTACCTTGTTTGCTACTTGTTTTTCTTATTTGCTTTGTTTGTTAGTTTAAAATATTTTAGCTAATTTTAGTTTATTTTGTTTATTTTAATAGTTGTATGAGTCCCTCCCACAGGGATCCATAGCTACTTGGGTTGCCATGCAGACCCAGTTTCTTGAGAAATACGATTCTCCGGCTAAGGCCGCTCGTTTGCGTAACCAAATTCATTCTTTCCCGAAAGAGGATACCGGGAGCTTCTACGAGGCGTGGGAGAGACATCTACTAGCTTTATGTCCGAACCACGGCCTGCAAGACTGGGCAGTTGTTGAAAAGTTCTATAACGGAGTGACATACGCGACACATAGTATGCTTGACACAGCGGCGGGAGGAATTTGTTGACGAAGAAAGGATACGGATGAGTGAATTGCATTGTTTAACGGGTTAGCCATGAGTGGATACCAGTGACCACCCGCTAAGAGCACCAAGATCGTCGACTCCCTATCACGCGGCATGCATCCGGTCAACACGAGCACCGCACTTGCAGCACAGGTTGAGGCGTTGTCAAAGATCGTGAAGGACTTGCTGGTGAAGAGTAAGTTGTGTCAGATCTGTAGAGGGGGGAATGATACCGTTCAGTACCCCGTAGGTTTCCAGGAGGAGGCAGTTGACTTTGTTTGTAATCAGAACCGAAATCAAAACTCTTTAAATTCTTATAATTCTGGGTGGAGAGGTAACCAAATCAGTCCGGCTTCCAGCAGCGTCAGAGTCTATTCCAGGATTCCGGTGAGGGTGTGAGTAGTGGGGTGAAGAAGAAAATGTTAGAGGAGATGATGGCACAATAGACACAGATGCTGTCCCAACTTATGACTCGAGAGGACTCCCGTCACAAAGAGACTCAAGAGAAATTTTGGGAGCACGAGTCATTCTTGAGGAATCAGGGAGCATCAATTCAAAATATTGAGCGTCAGATTGGGGAAATAGCAAGTCGTCTGAATGAGAGGTCTCCAGGAACACTTCCGAGTAACACTGAGCAAAATCTGAAGGCATTCGCGAAGGCTGTGACGACGAGAAGCGGTGCAGGGGCACGTAGTGAGCCCGTGAATAAGGAACCTGCAGTCAATGGAGAGGAGCAGGTGGACGAGGAGATTCAGTTAGAGTCTCCACCGGCCAAGGTGCATCAGAGGCGCAGCCCAGGAAGTACAACACAGGCCGAGGACCAGCAGTTACCCAACACACCAGCGAGAGTATACATACCTAGACTTCCATATCCCGGGAGACTCCGCATGGATAGAGACGAGGAGCAGAACTCCAAATTTCTTGACCTTTTGAAGCAGCTTCATGTAAACATTCTATTCCTTGAGGCACTCACGCAAATACCCAAATATGCAAAGTTCTTGAAGGATATTCTTTCGAATAAAGAGAAGTTAGCTGAAGTTTCTTCCATCCCTTTGAGTGCTAGTTGCTCTGTAGTCTTGCAGAGAAAGTTACCTGAGAAGATGTCCGATTCTGGGAGTTTCACGATTCCCTGAATCTTGAGTGATGATACGGTGGTCCATGCGCTGGCAGATCTTGGTGCCAGTATTAATCTCATATCGTATTCCGTGTATCGCAAGTTGGGCTTAGGTGAACCGACGCCTACCCGTATGAGTATCCAGCTTGCTGATCGTTCTGTGAAATACCCCCAAGGTGTGGTCGAGAACATGCTATTTCGTGTCGACAAGTTCTTCTTCCCGGTGGACTTTGTCATTTTGGACATGAACGATGATGATAGTGTCCCACTTATCTTAGGCCGACCATTCCTTGCCACTACATAGGCGTTGATAAAAGTCTGCGAGGGTAAGTTGATTTTGAGATTTGGGATGAGAACGTCACCTTTGATGTTCGACAGTCACTGAAACACCCCAAGTCTGCTGATGACTCCTTATACTTCATCGATACCATCATGGAACATGTTGGGGAGTTTTTCAGCGAGATCTGTGGAGGATCTACCTCCGACACCTAGTTTCTCGATAGGGAGATTCCGGAGATTAAATGGTTTCTATGACCAATCAGTCCATATATGACGACACCGAGTCACATATCCCTGAATCTGGCGTGTCTGCTGAGATCCTACGAGACGATCCTATGGACCGACCTTCGGTCGAGAGTCCTCCTTCTTCCTTAGAACTTAAGGATTTGTCGGCCCATCTTGAGTATGCTTTTTTAGATGAAGAGAGGAAACTACTGGTTATTATTGCATCTGCTTTGACGGAGGTCGAAAAGGAGAAGTTTTTGAGGGTGTTACGAGAGCACAAAGAGGCGATTGCATCGAAAATCATCGACATTAAGGGTATCAACCCTTCGTTTTGCACTCATAAAATCCTCATGGAGGATAATTTCAAAACTGTCATTCCGCCGCAACGGCGGCTTAATCCAAAAATGCAAGAGGTTGTGTAGAAGGAGATCATTAAACTCCTTGATGAGGGGTTCATTTTCCCTATTTCTGACAGTGCTTGGGTGAGTCCAGTCCAAGTGGTTCCTAAAAAGGGTGGCATCACTGTCGTCACCAATGAGAGGAACGAGCTAATTCCTACTAGGACTGTGACTGGATGGAGAGTCTGCATCGACTATCGCAGACTGAATGATGCCACCAGGAAAGACCACTTTTCTTTACCCTTCATTGATCAGATGTTGGAGCGTTTAGCAGGTCAGCAGTACTACTGCTTCTTAGATGGTTTCTCCGGGTACTTCCAGGTTCCGATAGCTCCCGACGACCAGGAGAAAACCACTTTCACTTGCCCTTACGGAACGTTTTCCTATAAACGTATGTCGTTTGGCCACATTCCAGAGGTGTATGGTGGCCATTTTCCATGATATGATCGAGGATTCCATGGAGGTGTTCTTAACTGAGAGAAGTGTCAATTCATGGTCCGCGAGGGCATTGTTCTGGGGCATCGGATTTCAAGTATGGGGATAGAGGATGACTGAGCGAAGGTCGAGACCATTTCTAATCTTCCCCCGCCTACTTCTGTGATATCCATTCGTAGTTTTCTAGGTCATGCCGGGTTCTACCTCCGGTTAATCAAAGATTTTTCTAAGATCGCGAGACCCATAACCAAACTTCTGGAAAAGGATGCTCCATTCGTTTTTTCTGAGCAGTGTATCAAGGCGTTTGATCGTTTAAAAGACAAACTCATTAATGCCCTGATCATGGTTTCACCCGACTGGTCATTACCATTCTAGTTGATGTGTGACGTGAGCGACTTCGCAGTCGGAGCGGTTCTAGGACAGCGGAAGGATAAAAACTTCCATCTGATTTACTACGCTAGCCAGTCTTTAAATGGTGCACAGGAGAGCTATACCACAACCGAGAAAGAGCTTTTTAGCTGTGGTGTTTTCATTCGACAAATTTAGGTCCTATATATTTTTGTCCAAGATGATTGTGTACACGGACCATGCTGCTATTCGATATCTCTTCAGCAAACAGGATGCTAAGCCTCGTCTTATCTAATGGATCCTATTGCTTCAAGAGTTTGATATTGAGATCTGTGATAAAAAGGGGGCCAAGAATGTGGCGGCCGGTCATCTTTCTTGTCTATAAGGAGTAGAGATAGGAGATTCGGGGGTCAAGATTGGCGATCGTTTTCCGACAGAGAGTCTCATGTTTGTTACGGCACAGGAGGAAGGTTTTCCATGGTTCGCTGACTTCGCGAACTATCTCGCTGACGGGTACCTGCCGAAGATGCCTTACCAGCAAAAGAAGAAATTCTTTGCTGACATTAAGTTTTACCTATGGGACGACCCGTATCTTTTCCGCATCGGTGCTGATCAGCTGATTTGGAGGTGTGTAGATGTCAAGGAGGGATGGCAGATTCTGAGCCATTATCATGTGGGACCAACAGGATGTCACCACAGTGTGAGTTTGACAGCAAAGAAAGTATTTAATTCTAGTTTTTACTGGCCTTCTATCTTTAAGGACGCGCATGCGTTTGTTAGGAGTTATGATCGATGCCAGCATGTCGGCAACATTTCATCGCGAAACGAAATGCCCCAAAATGCTATTCAAGTTTTTGAGGTTTTCGATGTGTGGGGCACTGATTTCATGGGACCGTTTCCATCTTCTCGTGGGAACAAGTACATACTCGTGGCCTTCGATTACGTGTCAAATTGGGTTGAGGCCAAGGCTTTACCCACGAATGATGCCCTAGTGGTAGTGCGTTTTCTTAAAAGTCTCTTTGCTCGTTTTGGTGTCCCGAAAGCCTTGATCAGCGACCGAGGTACTCACTTCTGCAATTCGCAGATGGATAAGGCATTGCAGCGCTATGGGGTCACCCATCGGCTTGCGACCGCGTACCACCCACAGACTAGTGGGCAGGTGGAAGTGAGTAATCGGGGAATTAAACCTATTCGCGAGAAAACGGTTGGTTCAAATCGCCGGGATTGGTCCGACAAATTAGATGAAGCTTTGTGGGCCTTCCGTACAACCTACAAGACTCCGACTAGTTCCACACCATTTTGGATTATTTATGGGAGGGCCTGTCATCTTCCTGTTGAGTTGGAACACCGTGCTCCATAGGCCCTTCAGAGGGTTAATCTTGATTTATCCGCCGCGAGGGCGCTCGATTCCATCAGCTGCATGAGTTAGAGGAGCTCCGGGATCACGCGTATGCACAGTCATTTAGGTATAAGGAGCGGACGAAGGAACTGCATGATAGAAAGCTGAAGGGCAATAAGCAGTTCAAGTGTGGGGATAAGGACTTATTTTATAACTCCCAGTTGAGGTTATTCCGGGGAAAGTTGAAATGCCAATGGTCGGGGCCGTTCACAGTCACTGAGATTTTCTCGTATGGCACAATTGAGATACAAGATCAAAGCAGGAAGTTTAAGGTGAATGGTCACAGATTGAAGCACTACATAGGCGAGCCGGTTGCTGATCAGACAGTCGAGGTATTCTACCTTGAATCATTCACCGAGGCGTAGACGTGTCGGGAGACAGTCCGAGTTGTAGAGTGTGTATTATAATTTTCTTTATTATCTTTTTTATTTTTGTTATTTATAAAAACATCAAAAAAATTAAAAAAAATACAAAAACACAAAAATATGTTTATTTCTTATGTTTTTGTTTTCTGTGTTGTACGCCACTACATGCGAGCGAGTTTGAGTTATTGCAGGTATTATTATGCGCATGGTAGCTCTGATGGCGTTTTGAAACTGGTTCTCCCGAGGTTGCGGCCGCGAATTAAATGTTATACAGTCGTTCGGTTGATACACAACTGGTGAAGATTCCGCATATAAACCAGGGGAGTAACCCGTTCTCTGTTTTACTCTTTGCTATTTTTAGTTTTAATTTTATTTTTTTTCTTTTCCTTGTTCTCATCGAGGACGATTTCGTTCTAAGTGTGGGTATGGGAATTTATTTTACTTAGTTGTAGAAAAAAAAATTAAAACAAAAAAATGTGTCCCTTGAAAATTGATTTTATTCTACGTTAAGCATTAAATGATATTATTACCAGTGTGCTAACGAACTCTCGAAACTTTTGAAATATATAATATAATAATAAAAGAAGGGATGGTTTGCATATCTGATTTGGGATGTGTCGGTAGGCCCAACTAGCTTTGATAGTCCTCTTTAGCAGTTTATATATATATATATAATAATTCAAAAAACGGTGAAAACGAATTTCGATGCTCAGGGAGGATTACCATAATCTGAAAACTTTGAGATGGTAAGACTTAGATGCACTCAAAGCAGCACACTTCCACATGTCCATCTTTTTACGAGCTTAGAAATAGTTATATACTTTAGGGTGATATAAACAAAAAAAAAAGAGAAATCTGCATTTTGTCTCCCTGGTTTAGATCGTCGTTCGACGGGTTAACCACTGAAAAAGATTTTGCGAACTTTGGACCATTTTGATATTTGGGCGGGTCAGTCTGTCTCCTTGCCGTCAGTTGACTGTGAGTTGGCTGAACAAAAAACGTTGAATTTGCCGTTTTTACCCTGAGCCTATAATTAATCCTAAAACTAAATACCAAGAATTCGTGTAAAGGGTGGGGTTCGAACCCCCAACCCCTAGTTTAATAACACACAAGACCAACCAATTGAACTGAACTAGCATTTAATAAAACTACACAATATGTAATATATATTAAGCATTTGAATTGAAACTATATATATATATATGTATGTTTCTCGTATATATATATATATTCTGTATATATATAGTCTGTATATACATATTCTGTATATATATAGTCTATATATATATATATATATTCTGTATATATAAGCTGTACATATTTTGTATATTACAAGGATCGGTTTTTTTTAAACGACCATTTTTTTCTAAAAAATCAAACGAGTCGGTCCCTTTTTAAAACGTTTTTTTAAACGACGAAACAGCTCGTTTTTAGGGAACTTATCGTCCGAAAACGATGAAACGGATCGTTTTTTAGTAAACTTTTCGTTCAAACACGCCGAAACGGGCCGTTTTTTAGTAAATTTTTCGTTCAAAAACGACGAAACGACTAGTTTTTTAATAACCTTTTCACTAAAAAACGACAAAACCGCTCGTTTTTTAGTAAATTTTTCACTAAAAACGACGAAACGGCTCATTTTTTATTGTAATTTTAGCTCAAAATCGACGAAACGGGTCGTTTTTTATTGTAATTTTAGCTCAAAAACGACAAAACGGGTCGTTTTTATTGTAATTTTATCTCAAAATCGACGAAACGGGTCATTTTTTATTGTAATTTTAGCTCAAAAACGACAAAATGGGTCGTTTTCTAGTAAACTATACGCTCGAAAACACCGAACCGACTCGTTTTTTAGTTATCCCCAAACACGAGCCCGAACACACAATGAACACAACCATTCTTTTATATATATTACACAATACATAAACAAATAAACACATACACAGAACATAAACACAATACATAAACACATATATCAAAACACCCGAATTATAATTTTCGGGATTTTACGCGCCGACCCCGACCCCGAACACTACGGTAGGAGAAGCGGGTCGATATTCCACGTTCTACGGAACGCCAACCGGGCTTGACCGGCGACATTAACAACAAAACGGACGGAAATTCTCCGAATCCGAAACCGGATTCGGAGACTCAATGCAAGTGGGACTCCGATTAAACATTTGAACCGAATAACGAATACGAAAACCATTGTACGGCGGTGGATGGCGGCTCGTCGTCAGTGGCGGCGGCGTGGGTCGGTGTTGGTGATGCAGATGGAGATGGCGTCGGTGATGGTGATGGATATGGCGTCGGTGATGGTGTTGTTTATGGCGGTGAGGTGTTGGTGATGGGTGATGGTGATGGTGTGGTGTGGTGTATATATATAGATAGTGGGGAAATTGTGGGGAAAATGCAGGTGATGGTGTTGGGTATGAAACGAATGAAGGAAAGAGGGAGGAAGGAGAGATGGAGAAGGGGGAAGAGTATGGAGGAAGGAGGAAGAAGATAATACCCGGTTGTCGGACTGTCATTTTTCCCGGCAAGCTGGGTTTTTCAAGCTTTTAAAAAAAATAACTAACAAAGGGGCACAGATGTTACCGGCCAAATTTATATTTGTAAAAAGTCTAAAATACCCTTCAACTCAACAACCTTTAACGAAAATATTTAACGGATGGGCACAGACTGACCCGCCCAAATTTCACAGTGGTCCATATTTCGAAAAATCTTTTTCAGTGGTTAACCCGTCGAACGACGATATAAACTAGGGAGACAAAATGCAGATTACTTAAAAAAAAGTAGTATGTTTTGAAAGTTATGTGGATTATCAAAAGTTGTTCAAGAAAAGCAAATGCTTGTGAAGAAAGTTATGTATTTTAAATGTCAAATGAGCATTCTTTGAAGTTAGTAAAAAAGGCCAAAGATGCACATACTAGACGGGACTTAGAGTTTACGTGTTACCTTGGGGATAGTGACTCTGAGGATACACAATTGGGGCTCGAAGGTTCTTAGTCAATAAATATCAAATTATGAATTTATAGGACAAAGTCCAATAATATTTAGGGATATCTCGTACGGCCTCCACATGACCATTCATCCATCCAAATTTCACCGAGTGCATCTAATTAGTACCATCAATAAGTCCTTGGCTTATGGTGATTTTTCGAACCAATTTGTTTTGACTCTAGTCTTCAAGCTCTCTTTGTCTGAGATGGGGTAGGTGTAGCCTTAATTTTTGGACTTAAAAAGTTTAATGCAAAAGGGGGGCTTGATTGGCTGATGGCTGGGTTTAAGTGGACAACAATATCGGCAATCGCGGTCAATATGTCGAGTTGTTTCTTGTGCTCTAATAGTGATAAATAATCTGGGAGTTTGTTGTTTTTCACTTGGTTATAATCCTGTGTAGATTTCTTTTTCAGGGACGAAAAAGTCTTAAGTGTGGGATGTTTGATGTGTTGTAAAACACACTTACTTTCTGTATCTTTTTATCATGTTTTAATTGCTTAATAGTATAATAAATATGAGTTATGGATGGTTTTTGCATGATCTTACAAAGATTTATAATTTATTGTAGGTTTTGAGTTTTAATGGATTAAAGTGTCAAGTTTGAAGACTATAGCGGCCTTTTTGATTAAGATTGAAGACTACAACTCAAGGCCCGACCCAAGCCCACAAGATCCAAGCCTTTTACTGTCACACCCCCATCTAAGGCCTAGGAGTATGACCAACAGTTGGTACCACAATTGTAATTAAATCAGAGTTACGGTTTGATGCGGAAGCCTTATAAAACTTGTGGATTTAATATATAATATTTACTTTTACAAAAGACGGGATTATAAAATAGCCGCTTAAGTTATACCAAAAGAATTACTTGTTATTTACAAACCACCATTTTAATGTTTATAAGTTTATACAAAAAGATCCGAGCAATCGGATATCTTGAGCTTCTTCGTTTGTCAACTGCTAACTTTGATAACCTGCAAAATATAAATAAAATACGTCAGCAACGAATGCTGGTGAATATGCTGACGCTAAAATATTTTCTTTTACTTTATTACCCCTCGAGACTACGCCCGCCTCGGCCCATCGTGGCTTAGGAATAACAAAGTTAAAACAACCTGTTTATAAACTCGATCTCTACACTAAATACCCCAGCAAACACCACAACGTTCGACTTAATTAAGTACCTATATGTATACACATGGTCGTGCTCCCCGCAGGAAAGCGTCCTACGACCTGGTGTGGTGCGATGTGCCCACCTCCTTATACCACATATGTAAGGATCCAGAAAAACGTATACTACAGCCTGAGGGCTAGGCTTAAATTCTTACTTATAACGGTTTTAGGAACACATAGTCCCTTGAAAACTATTTTCATATAACACATTTGACTCGTTGGAAACCAGTTTTGTAAAGTTTGGGGAGCGTATTCACCTTTTCAATTTGGGATCGAATTCAAACACCGTCCGAGGGTCTTTCCCTTGCTATCTCGCACCTATAGTACGAATATAACCATTTGTTAGTCGGATATACAATCCGACTTAACACCTTTAGTCTTATTTTATAATCTTTACCTCGATGAACCTTTAGTCCAAAATCTCTTTAACATTAGAACCTTTAGTTTAAAAGTAATTTATAAACATTTAGTTTATTTATAATACCCTACATTTCTTTTTCTCTAAGAAACGTATTCTTTTCTTTTTCTTTATTATTTAAGAATAGTTATTTATTCCTTAAATAATATTTATAACAAAGAATATATATATATACATATATATATATACTTACACACATATATACATATTTATAATTTCTTCTTTTATTCTTACTTTGTAATATTTTCTTTTCTTTTATTTTATAAAGGTATCGAGTATAACCTCGACTTAAGGCCTAGCCTTTATAATATTTTATTATTATTTTCTTTGGCGTTACACCTACCTTGTTGGCTTATAAAACTTTAACTACTCAAGCAGCACTCCAACGCCGCTTCATCTTCTCGATCAACACTTTTCCTCGTTACTCTTTCTTTGGCATGCCAAACAACAAACACCAATGCTTCACCACTTTTCGGCACGTCTTACGAGATTAACCATCATGATGTAGAGGAATAACAAACAACTTCTTGGTTGGTACGTCGGTGGAAGATGGCACGAACTTCGAGGAAACGAACACGGAAATCGAGGAATCGGGCACGATTTTCGAGGTGGATCGAGGGTTTGATTAAGGAATTCTAGTGAGATGTTAGAGAGAGAGTGATGTACTGAATTTGGAATGAGATTTGTGAGATCCCGGACTTGCTATTTACAAGCAAAGTCCAGAGGCCCATCGCGATACGCGATGGCCTCCTTGGCCAGCCCGTCGCGTATCGCGACATAGGGTCAGACAGTCACCAAGTAGACCTTCCACGTGGCAGGAGTTGTGCCACGTGGTGACACGTGGCAACACATAGTGCCACCGGTTGCCACGTGTCACAATTTATCAGAAGGGTCATCGCGTCTTGATTCTAAGGCCTTCGCGTATCGCGATAGGCCAAAGAATCAGAATTTTCATTTTAACCCTTGGGTTTTGGAAATTGGCAGATTTGATCCCTAGACTTTTGGAAATTTGACATTTTGAACTCGATTCGTAATGTTACATCCTCCCCACCTTGAAATAAATCTCGTCCTCGAGATTGCTTTACAAGAATAAGTGGGGGTATTTCTTTTTCATTTCTCATTCGAGTTCCCAGGTATACACGGGTCCTCTTCGTGAATCCCATTTAACTTTCACAATTTTCAATGTTCGTCTTTTCAATTTCTTTATTTTCGACCTATTTGAATTGGTTTTTCAATAAATTTTAAGTTTTCTTTAATTTCAACATCTTTTAACGGCATCGATAAAGATTCGTCGGCTAAATATTTTCGCAGATTTGGGATATAGAATACATCATGTATCCCTAGCATTTCCTCGAGCAGTCGCAAGCGGTATGCAACAGTACAAATCGTTCGAGTACCTCGAAGGGTCCAACGAATCGAGGACTTAACTTTCCTTTCTTTCCGAAGCGAACGACACCTCTCCAAGGCGAGACTTTCAATAACTCTTTGCCACCAACATTGAATTCCAACGGCTTAAGACAGACATCGGCGTAACTCTTTTGGCGATCACGTGTCGTCTTAAGTCGTTCTCGGATTTGGAGAATCATGTCGGTGGTTTCTTGGACTATCTCGGGTCCAGATAATTGATTATCTGCAGTTTCAGACCAGCACACGGGTGTTCTACACTTACGACCATATAACGCTTCGAATGGTGCAGCTTGAATACTTGTATGATAGCTATCGTTATACGTGAATTCCATTAGGGGTAAGTGGTCATCCCAACTTCCACCAAAGTCAATCACACAAGCGCGGAGCATGTCCTCCAACGTTGGAATTGTCCTTTCGCTTTGCCCATTAGTTTGCGGATGATAGGCGGTGCTAAGGTTTAGCTTGGTGCCTAAGGCTTGTTGGAAGCTTTTCCAGAAATGAGATGTAAAACGACTATCTCGATCAGAAATTATAGACAATGGTACTCAATGCAAAGCAACGATGTTGTTCACATAAATACGCGCTAATCTATCCATTGAGTACGATTCATTGATGGTTTTAAAATGTGCGGATTTTGTCAATCGATCCACTATAACCCAGATATCATTGTGTTGTCGAGTCATTTTCGAGAGTTTAGTAATGAAATCCATAGTAATTAACTCCCACTTCCATACGGGAAGTTCGGGTTGCTGGAGCAATCCTGAAGGCTTTTGGTGTTCAACCTTGACTTTCAAACAAATTAAATATTTCGTCACATGCGAAGCGATGTCCTTTTTCATCCCATTCCACCAATAGTTTGGTCTAAGATTTTGGTACATTTTGTCACTACCGGGGTGCATCATGTATTTGGACTTGTGAGCTTCGTTCATGATTTTCTCACGCAAGTTTCTAATGGTTTGTACCCAAATCCTATTACCGAGTCTAAGGATACCATCGTCACCCTTGACTAGTGAGTCAATGGTGTCGTTGCGTTTTTCGTCGGAGATCTTGTTTTCATTGATCGCTTGAGTTTGGGCAGATTTGATTTGCTCGAGAAGATCAACTTGAAGTTCTAGCCGCAACGCTAGGACTCTTTTTGGCTTCTCTTGTTCTTTACGACTTAAGGCATCGGCCACAACGTTGGCTTTGCCTTCATGGTAAACAATATCGCAATCGTAGTCATTGAGAGTCTCTATCCAGCGTCGTTGGCGCATAATAAGCTCTTTTTGATAGAAGATATGTTTTAAGCTTTTATGATCGGTATACACGTTAAATCTTACTCCATAGAGATAGTTCCTCCATGTCTCAAGTGCAAAGATTATGGCGCCTAACTCTAGTTCGTGAGTTTTATAGTTCTTTTCGTGTACTTTGAGTTGACAAGAGGCGTAAGCGATCACTTTCTTTCGTTGCATTAGTACACATCCCAAGCCGAAATGAGATGCATCACTAAAGACAACGAAATCTTCGGTACCTTCTGGCAAAGCCAGTATAGGTGCTTGGATAAGCTTTTGTTTAAGTATATCGAACGCCCCTTGTTGTTTTTTTCCCCATACATACTTGATGTTTTTACGAGTTAAAGAAGTTAGGGAACGGATATACGAGAGAAATTTTCAATGAACCTTCGATAATAGCCGGCCAACCCTAAGAAACTTCGGATATCGGTTGGGGACTTAGGAATTTCCTACCGCGAGATGGCTTCGATTTTTGCGGGATCGAATTGAATACCATTCACATTTATGATATGCCAAAGAAATTGCACTTCGTGCAACCAGAACTCTCATTTTGAGAACTTGGCGTACAATTTCTCGGCTCTAAGTATTTCAAGTAAGGTTCGAAGATGGACTTCATGATCAGCCTTAGACTTAGAATAAATAAGTATGTCTTCGATGAATACGATAACAAATTTATCCAAATAAGGCTTACATATTCGATTCATCATGTCTATGAATGCAGCAGGCGCATTAGTAAGTCCAAATGGTATAATGGTGAACTCATAATGGCCATACCTTGTTCGGAAAGCGGTTTTTGGAATATCTTCAGATTGAACTTTGAGTTTATGGTAACCAGAACGAAGATCGATTTTTGAAAAGAAACTAGAACCTTGGAGTTGTTCTAAAAGATCATCGATTCGAGGGAGTGGATAACAATTTTTTATTGTGACTTTGTTCAACGCTCGATAGTCGATACACATGCACATGGATCCATCCTTCTTCTTGACAAATAGTATCGGCTCTCCCCATGGTGATGAACTCGTTCGAATGATGCCTTTCTAAGGAAGTTCTTCAAGTTGTTTCTTTAATTCCTTCATTTCGGTCGGAGCGAGATGGTAAGGAGCTTTAGCGATCGGAGCAGTACCAGGAATAAGATCGATCCTAAACTCTACTTCACGATCAGGAGGGATTCCAGGAAGTTAATCAGGAAAGACATCAGAAAAGTCGGAGACTACAAGTATGTCCTTTATCTCCTTTGGCTTAGATTCTTCAGTGACGTAGGCCATGAATGCTAAGCATCCTTGATTTAAACACTTGTTAGCCCTAATCATGGAAATTATGCTAAGTTGGCCAGCGTCTTTGTCCCCTTCAATTTGAATGGTTCGTTTATCGGGGGCTTGAAGTTCGACAGTTTTGCTATTGCAAATGATACTAGCATGGTTGCTGGACAACCAATCCATACCAGGTACAATATTAAAACCAGCAAGAGTTATAGGCAACAATTTGATAGGCAGAATATAACCATCTAAAAGAATTTTTCTGTTTTCAAGGGCTTCGGAGATTTTGACAGTTTCGCCGCTAGCAGTCTCGACGCTTAGAGTTTTATTTAATTTTATTAAAGGTACGTTTAATAGATTACAAAAATTATAATCTATAAAACTTAAATTGGCACCCGAATCAAACAAAACTCTAGCATAGGTGTCGTTGACTAGAAACGTACCGGTGATGGTTTCCAGCATGTCAGCGGCTTGTTTCGTGTCGAGTACGAAGACTCTTGCGTTTCCTTTCTTGTTTTGACCACTTCCACCCGCACCACCAGTCGCGGGTTTGTTCTTCGGACACTCGAAACTTAGATGCCCCATCTTCTTGCAGTTGTAGCAGGTCATCTTTTTCTTCCAACAGTCGGCTGTTACGTGGCCCGATCGATTGCATGATTCACAGGATGGAGCGAAGTTACATCGACCCTTGTGGTATCTTTTGCATGTGTTGCAAGGTGTGGCGTTAGAATTGAATCTATTTGATGTTGGTTTACGCCTCTGCTCTTGAATCAGGCGCTTCCTCCAGTTCTTCTTTGGTCGTTAGATGACACGACCTTTTTATCTTCCTCCTTGTTGCGGATCGTTCCGCCCATCAAATAACCAGCCAATTCCATCGCGGAGTCGGCGGTTTGTGGCAAGTGTGACCTCACCATGTCGCGGATTTCCCGCGGAAATCCCCATATATAACATGTGACTTTTCTGGACTGAGGGTTAACCAGCTGGGGAACTAAACGACAATATTCATGGAATTTGGTGTTATATTCGCGAAGGTTTGTTCCAACGACCTTATGGTTCAGAAATTTGGTTTGAATTTGATCGGTCTCGTGCATCGGACAAAACTTCGCCATCAAAATTTCCTTGAATTCATCCCATGAAAGATTGTACATCACTTGTCTTCCTCTACTTATAATCAACGCATTCCACCATTCTAACACTTCACCTTTAAACATCTGAGTTGAGTATTGAATCTTTTCTTGATCGGAACATTTTCTTAAATTAACTATCGATTCTATTTCTTCTAGCCACCTCACGGTTGAAATGGCTCCTTTGTCACCATGAAACTCTTTGGGTCCAAAGTACTTAAAGTCTTTAAATGAACATCCTCCAATTTTCAACTTTTTGAATTCTTGTCTAACTTCGCCATCGGCGTTGGACTCATGAACACTTTCCTCGACACGAGATGGTTTTGGACGAGATTTTACAAAATTTCGGGAAAGATCAACGAAATGAGAATGTTTAGAGTGTTTTGAATGAGATCTAGCCATAGATTCTTCCCTAACCTCTTCTTTAATCATTCTTTGTATTTGACTCATATACTTATCAGGGATTGGTTCATCTTGTTTTTTTTCAGGACCTTTTCCTTTTCCTTTTCTTATTTCCTCTTCTTTACAGGCATTCTCCATGTTGTTACTTTGTTGAGACATTATTCTTTTCTTTTCAATATTTCTTTATATCTGAAATTTTACAAATTTCTTTTCTTAACATAATTTTATTTCACAAAGATATATATATATATATATATATATATATATATATATATATCATGAAATGATATATATATTTATTTTACAACATTCATATATATATCGTTTGATAGACCTATCCTTACTTAAGAAAGTCTCAACGTTCTTTATTACACATATAACACATAACACAACAAAGTTACATTAACATACACACTTCCACATCACATCCTTCATCATCTTCTTTTCAATATCTCATAAACTTTCTCACCACCTTGGTTAACTTGTTGCATTTTCCAAGAAGCGTCTCTCATATCTTCTTCTTTTTCTTCCCATCAACGGCTATCTTCTTCCTCAAATCGTCCGTCTCATGCAAGGAGTGGTCCAAGTGTTCTTCTTGTGACTGCAGAAACTCAATGGAATATCCATATCTTGGAGGTGGGTCGCAGTAACCCTTCATAACCATGTCATAATGATTCTTTGGTTCGAGATACGGAGATGCGGTCACGTCGGATGAGTAGTGGAAGAAAACTTCGGCAGCTTCGTTTTGTTCTTGAATTTCATTGGATTGCTCTTCTTCTGTAGGGATCGTGCCTTGGAAAGGTGGAAAACTTGATGAATCTTGGTTCTTGAGTTTCTCGAGGTATTGCACATAAGGATCAACATAACCATATCTTGGGTTTTGGAAAGAGGGTGATTCCTCCATATCTTGGGATTATCAGGGTATTCTTCTTTCGGTTCTTCCTCATATTCTTCCTCAGGATCCTCTTCTTCTTCAGGTTCCTCGTCTTCCTCAGGTTCCCCTTCTTCCATCAGTTGAGCAGTCTCCTTCACTATCGAGGGCATTCGGAAACTTTCATACGGCATTATCACTCTCATCTTGGGTTTGCGGGATGGTCCTTCACCAGTGTTAGGGTGGGAGTCAACAGAATTAAAGGTAGAACTTCCAGTATGCCATCTTCGTTTATCATAATGGCATTGCATCCAGTCAGATGAGGGAGATCTTGGTTCCTCCTTGATTTGTCAGTTGGAGAGGAAAGCATACGATGGATGAGGATTTGGTGGTAGATATGTTGGATTTTTAGATGGGTGGTAGGGTGGTAGCTCCGATGGTTGATATGTGGGGATCTCTGATGGATGGTATGTTGGAACTTCCGAGGGAAGATACATTGAGATAATTGGCGGATGGTAGCTTGAGTGTCTCGGTGCTTGATATCCTTGCCATGGTGTATCGTCGGGCAGATTGATTAGGTTTTGTTCAGTACCGGGGTATTGAAATGGTTTGGTTAGGTCATGTTCAACGTCTTGATCAAAAAATGCTTCATAATAATCTTCACTCATGTTATCCTTGAATAGTGGTACGGCAATTCCAGCCTCCTTAGCCTTGTGTACATAGTTCTCTGTCATGCTCTTGAACGACATTTAACATTTTGGGTGGTTTAAAGTGAGGATGGAAAGAAAAGGTTTACCAGCCTATATTATCCCTATTTCAAATAAACAAATAATTCCTATACTTGGATCGAAGCTTAGGTATTATCTTGTAATACCTAATTTGCTAAGATCGATGTCTCTGATACCAACCTGTCACACCCCCATCTAAGGCCTATGAGTATGACCAACAGTTGGTACCACAATTGTAATTAAATCAGAGTTACGGTTTACCGCGGAAGACTTACAAAACTTGTGTATTTAATATATAATATTTACTTTTACAAAAGACGGGATTATAAAATACCCGCTTAAGTTATACCAAAAGCATTACTTGTTATTTACAAACCACCATTTTAATGTTTATAAGTTTATACAAAAAGATCCGAGCCATCGGATACCTTGAGCTTCTTCGTTCGTCAAGTGCTAACTTTGATTACCTGCAAAATATAAATAAAATACGTCAGCAACGAATGCTGGTGAATATGCTGACGCTAAAATATTTTCTTTTACTTTATTACCCCTCGAGACTACGCCCGCCTCGGCCCATCATTGCTAAGGAATAACAAAGTTAAAACAACACATTTATAAACTCGAGTCTCTACACTAAATACCTCAGCACACCGCAGAGTTCGACTTAGATAAGTACCTGTATGTATACACATGGTCGTTCTCCCCGCGGGAAAGCGTCCTACGACCAGGTGTGGTGCTATGTGCCCACCGCGTTATACCACATATGTAAGGATCCAGACAAACGTATACTACAGCCTGAGGGCTAGGCTTATACTATTATTTATAACGGTTTTAGGAACACATAGTCCCTTGTAAATTATTTTCATATAACATATTTGACTCGTTGAAAACAAGTTTTGTAAAGTTTTGGGGGCGTATTCACCTTTTCAATTTGGGATCAGCTTTAAACACCGTCCAAGGGTCTTTCCCTTGCTATCTAGCACCTATAGTACGAGTATAACCATTTGTTAGTCGGATACACAATCCGGGTTAAGACCTTTAGTCTTATTTTATAATCTTTACCTCGATGGACCTTTAGTCCAAAATCTCTTTTACTTTAAAACCTTTAGTTTAAAAGAAATTTATAAACCTTTAGTTTATTTGTAAAACCCTACGTTTCTTTTTCTCTAAGAAACGTATTCTTTTCTTTTTCTTTATTATTTAAGAATACTTATTTAGTCCTTAAATAATATTTATAACAAAGAATATATATATACTTACACACATATATACATATTTATAATTTCTTCTTTTATTCTTTCTTTGTTATATTTTCTTTTCTTTTCTTTTATCGAGGTATCGAGTATAACCTCGACTTAAGGCTTAAGCCTTTATAATATTTTATTATTATTTTCTTTGGCGTTACACCTACCTTGTTGGCTTATGAAAACTCTAACTACTCGAGCAACACTTTTCCTCGTTACTCTTTCTTTGGCACGCCAAACAACAAACAACAATGCTTCACCACTTGTCAACACAAGTCTTACGAGATTAACCGTCATGATATAGAAGAATAACAAACACCTTCTTGGTCGGTACATCGGTGGAAGATGGCACGAACTTCAAGGAAACGAACACGAAAATCGAGGAATCGGGCATGGTTTTCGAGGTGGGTCGAGGGTTTGATTAAGGAGTTCTAGTGAGATGTTAGAGAGAGAGAGAGAGTGATGTACTGAATTTGGGATGAGATTTGTGAGATCCCGGACTTGCTATTTGTAGGCTAAGTCCAGAGGCCCATCCCGATACGAGATGACCTCCTTGGCCAGCCCGTCGCGTATCGCGACGTAGGCTTGGACAGTCACCACGTAGACCTGCCACGTGGCGACACGTGGCAGGCGCTGTGCCGCGTGGCGACTCGTGGCGACACATTGCGATTTGTCTGCCACGTGGCAACACATAGTGCCACCAGTTTCCGCGTGGCACCCGTGTCACAATTTGTCAGAAGGGTCATCGCGATACGCTATGACCTTGATTCTAAGGCCGTCGCGTATCGCGTTAGGCCAAAGAATCAGAATTTTCATTTTAACCCTTGGGGTTTGGAAATTGGCAGATTTGATCCCTAGACTTTTGAAAATTTGACATTTTGAACTCGAAATTTTCGTAATGTTACATTTACACCATAATATATGATAATTAAAAAAGAAAAAGTTGTTGATCAAGCTTTGTGTTGGCTAGGAGAGGAAGAAGAAGGTCAATGGAGACTTGGTACAACAGCTACGGGTCATCTTCATCAAGAAACTCAGCCATATATATTGAGTATTGCGTCCATAAACTTTGTTCTATTGTTCAAGATTCATAACTAGTTAATTTGATCTTTTTACTTGAATTGTTTTGCAAGTAAATTGAAGATTGAGTTGTGCTTGATTGATATTGATTTTTGAATGAGTTTAATTATGTTTTGGTTGAGTTTTATGGTGTTTACTTTGATGTATACCTGCTGTCCAAAAATAATGTTAGGCTAAACTAGTTAGTTCTACCTTGGTTAGATGAATATTGTTAGGTTTTAGTGAGTTTTATGGATTGTTGATTATCATGACTTGAATTGTTGATGAAAGTTTGGTTTAATATTGAATTAGGTTGTGTTTAGTAGCTATGATTTGATTAATTATACTCATATACCTCTTGCTTTGATTGATTGAATCGGGTTTGATTGATTTTAGCTTGTTTGAACTCTTACTTGGTGTTTAGAGATTGTTTGTGGGAAGTACAACCGTAGGGTTTAGTTGGGCATGTTAATTGGTTGAAATCAGTGGGTAGGCACCTTCTTAGAGACCGAGATGTGATAGGAAGTAAACTCGTCTCATAGCTTTTGTTTGTTAGGATTAGGATCGCGCGAGAGCTGGTTCGGTTCTTGTCGGGGTTGGGTTTGTGAGAGATTAGTTGATCTAGTTTAAGTTAAACTAAATTGTTCCTCAATCCTTGGTTGCATAGTATTCTTCTCCATTAGGGTAGTGTTTCGTTGAGTCCGAGAGGAGAGTCAGCGTTAGAACAATCTAACAATTCGTTTTCCGGTTTTGTTCTTAAAATCAATTAAGTTTAAGTTAGAGTTTGTTAGTGAGACCGAGAGGTGATCTAGCTTTCTTAAGTGAGCCTTAGTTGTGTCATCCTTAGAAACCGGTGTCGTGAGATTCTTCAATCCATTAGCTTATTATACCTTCAATATGATTCTTACCTAGGTAGACGTTTTCTCCAATTGCAGTTTAAGTCTCTAAGTTTCATCAAGTGTTTAGTTAAGTTAAGTTTAGTTAATTAATTTAGTTAAAGTAAGTTAGGTCAAGTAGTTAATTATTAAAAATCATTTAAATATTCTTAGGTGAGTCATGTTTAGGGTTAAGTATTAAAAACGTTTTCACGTGTCCTTGTGTTCGATCTCGGACTTCCTTAGTTCAATACTATTACTGATTGGTACACTTTTCGATTTTGTGTGGCTTCTTTAGGAGTCTTGTTTAATAAATTTAAAGCTTAGTTGTGAGTTACTTAAAAAGAGTATTCATTAGAGACACATCACCTGCATATGCGTATAAAATAAATATAGATTTGTCAACATAAAATTGAGTGAGTAAAAAACCAGTTACTTCAATATAATATAATATAAAAATGAAAAAAACTTCCTTATGAGATATACAATCAAGCCAATGAGCAATTAATGAGTGTCGGTTAAACCATCGCCTTGCAAAGTGGGTTTTGGCTACTACGACGGTTATATGATCATACTATTGTGTGAATAGGATGGACCTCTCCGAATGCGTTCAAATAAACAAGTTAACATATAGCAATTGAGGCAAATAACTGATAGCACACAAGGTTAACAGTTGCTAATGTGAATACTAGTAATATGTAAATAATATAAGGTACGCATACGTCCCCAAAACATTTAAAAGATGGTAAAAAGAGGGGAGTGATTACTCATTTTATCAAATAGGCAAACGAATGAGTTTGATAAGAAGATAATAATTAATTATCACACTCGTCGAAAAATATCAACGGACCAACCTAAGTAATAGTAATGGCGGAAAATACTACGGACTAATGAATCGAATAATAGAAATTTAAGATATGAACGAGTATTTGTGAGTTAATATATTTTATTTAAATTTATCATTTATAAGGGTTATTATTAATTAAAATTTTAATAAATAACATATAATAAATAACATATAAACATTTATATATAAAGATACATTTGTTTAAAGAATACTTGTCCAATAATCATGTTAAATAATAAGATATATTTTAGGTATTTTATATTAAAAACCTTATTAAAATCTTTATAGTTTAAACTTTTCTTAAGTTAATACCTATTATATATGCACACACTAGTTAACATATATATATACACACACATATGGTTTTAACAAAGGTACGAGAATACAACTAGTTAACATATCGGTTATGACAAAATATTAGCTAATTATTATATTTATATTATTTATAATATGTTTTAATGATTTAAATATAATATACATATATTAAAAAGTGAATATCCAAAAATAAACAACCCAAAAACACAAACACCCAAGCCATCCATGCTTGGGTGTCATTTGGTTTAAACATGATAATAAAAATTTATAAATAGACAGACACCAAACCCATTTCAATTATAAACCCTAGAATCATGAATCGGCCAAAATTAATCGTTTGGCCAATTAACCTTGGGGTTATTGTTTCTGGTATTAAACCGAATTGAACTATGTATCTAATTACCTTCAATGATGTTAAATTGATGATTAAACTGGTCAAAATAAATCCGGTAAGAACAAGATCAAGAACAGACACAAGAAGGCGGTAATAATATAATTAACTATAGAGGTTTTTTTGGCGACGTATGTATGATTCTGCAGACGAATTTAATTGAGTTAATATGATCTCTTGATGTATAATACCTAATATGCTAATGATGATTTGAGTGAATATGTTAATTCGTATAAAAAAGATTATGATTTCCTAATTAGATACGTTGGTGAGGTCGTTGGGGCTTGACGAACGATTTTGTATAAGAAAATCCATGTTTACATTGAAGATTAAGGCACAAGTTAAACAATTTGAATATGGGTTACGGGTTGGGTAATGGGTAGGATATTATAATATGGAAGATTTTGCAAATTGGTCCCTTAACTTTAGAGGTGGATACATAAGGCGATTAAAGTAAGATTGAGGGCATAAATTGTATATCTGATAGATATTTTTGAATATTAAATAAATATATTAAAAATAAAAATAAAATAATACTTAACTCGATAAATGCGGTATTCTGTTGATAAGATTACGCGAACATAGAAACGGGTCAGGTAACGGTTACAAAATATTAAACGAGAAAACCCGAATTGTTTCAAAGACACAATTCACAAACTTAATCAAACAGATGTAGATCTAGGATTAGTATACTTTTGAGGCTAAAAAAATAGCATATCTGAAGGAAGAAGAACAGAATAGCTGACGTCACTCTTCAATGAAATAGCAGTATGCTTACGTCATCGTCTTCAACCTTAAATCAGCTCAAATTCAATAAATACTTCACTATCAAACCTTTAAGAAACAGATCGGTCTTCACTGAGCTAACACAGCTCTGATACCACTTGTCAAGACCGTTAATCTCGTAACACAAATAACCCAATTAACAAGAACGGTTACGAAATAATAATGTGTGAAAACCCCTTTATAGTAGCCGGCGGAATCAGCTAGAATTAGGATGTTGCTTAACATAGTAAGAACATAAAAAACAAACAATCACACAATTCACTCAAAAAATTTCCATTTAAATATACTATCGCAAATATAACTGGAAATGCTTTTAGGGTTTCAGGTGGAATGTCAGGTGCAGCTGCATTTCTGTAAAGGATAATCAGTATGTCTAGAAAGTGAGTAATCAGTCGTTACATAAATGTAACCTAGTATTCTCTTATATAGCCTCCTGACATTCCTTCTAGAAACCTTAATCATTGTAAAACATATTCAATCGTATTCAAAATAATTACAAGTTTCAAACAGGTCTTCTAGTAAACTTTTATCTCTGTCGAGCAGATCTGGTAACCCTCGACTATGCTTGGAATATTCCTTTGATTAAATATTTACTTCGAATATTTTACTAAGAAAATATTCTGCAACCAGGTTTCAATCTTCATGATATAACCCAACTTTTCTCGAAATATCCAACGAGCAAACTAGTTCTTCATGATCTTTTCAATCTTTATCCAACACTTATTCCAGCAAACTTAGTATACTCGGGTGCTGTTGTTTGCTCGAGATTGAACCTTACTCATAGAATTACTAAAAATAAATCCTTTAACTTCTAACAAGAATGCTTAAGATCTTCTTTTTGTATATTTGCTCGACCCACCAAATTACTTGTTGACTTGGCTTAAGCTAGGATAATTCAAGAGTATACTCTAACACAAACTCTGCTCAACTGAAGAACAACCTTGCTAGAGGAAGTGTAGCTTTCTCAAAGCTTACACTGAGAAGAATTCTTGAAGATAAGCTTACTCGAATAAGATACCTTTCTTGAATAACAATAAACCTTGCTCAAAGTTCCTGGTTTCAAGATATAACAATGATTAACATCAAATACCACTTTACAACCTTTATCATAAACCTGTGAAGTTCTCAACATATTGTATCTAAGCCCATCAACATAGTATACATTGTAAAATGATACTCTGCCATTAGTTAGAATCCATTTACTTACAATTTGTCCTCTATTCTCATCACTGACAAATTTAACAGGACCCTGATACTTGTATTCATAATTTACCAGTTACCTCTTGTGACATTCGTGACAAGACAAGGTAAACCTTAATTATTACATAGCGAGTAAACAATTAACCGGTTATTTCGTAGCGAGTGAACGATTACTGAACGATACTAATTATGACCCGAATATATATATGGGGGGCATATAAAATTGATATATGTACTATAACAACTAACTTATTTATTTTATAGCCCTAGTATGGTCAAAACCGCTTAAAGGAAAAGATTTCCGTTTAACAATACGCTACGATCTTAAATTCAAATGCAAGTACCAAAACAAGCATGTGTCATCCGTCAAACCAAACAAGACTTATAAAACAATTATTTGAGATGTTTTAAGCAAATCGTGAAAATATTTTGGTTTTTACAACGAATCAGAACGTTTTTCTTAATTTACAAAAGTTAGCCGAAAACCACTCATTTTTTGGGTTGTTTATCACACCCGAACTATATTTCTCATCAAAAACCGAACCCGAACTAAATTTGGATTCGGAATTTCACTTTTGGCACACAAAAAGTGGTGAAATAGGACAAAAACGGGCTCATGCCCCCCCCCCCCCCTCCCAAAAAAAAAAATTTTTGGGGTCCACCCACCTTCACATATCAGCTAGAAAAATTGATCTTTTCTTCATATCATCTTCCTACCAAATCAAAAACCTCTACAACTCTTGTTTTCCAGCAAAAATCTAAGGTAAAACTAAAATTTTTGATCAGTTTTAAAGCTTGTTTGATCATGTTAAAACCTAAAGATTATGCTTTGATTAGTGAAAACCATCTTTACCAATGTATAAACCTTTAAATTGGTCCAAAAACATATTTTTATCCTAAACATGGTTTCAAATGAGAATCATAGATTTTTTTTTTACCAAAAACATGTATTAGAATGATTATATTGTGTTTTTATGGTTTAAAAACTCGATTTCAAATCCTATCTTACAAGGCTGGATGATTGACGTTATTTTCTTGTTATTGTGTTACTTGATCTGTATATACACTATATAGCTAACCAAAAACTCGGAAACTTGAAAAAAAGGCTTAACCGATTAAAAAAACGCAAAGGTATTACCCGAAACACTCGTTCAGGGGTTGTTTGTTCTTCGGTTGTGACATGCTTATTCATAGCCTATGAAAATTTTCAGGGACATCAGGGATCATATGAATGAGTCCCTATCCAAATTTGGTAATTTTTCGATAAACGGAGAATATTTGGAAATATTAGTACTGTTTATTGATGATTTATTGGGAAAATATCAAAACAGTTTGGAAAAATATGAAATTTTCTTGAGAACTTAAGAATGTCATTTTAAAATCAAACAAGAAAGTTGTGGTCCATTGTAGAACCTTATATATGGTTTATGGATTCTCGTTTAATCAAGTTTGAACGATCGAGTTATGCTCAAAAAGTATTTTAGCTAAAAAGTTAAGATCTGGAAATTTTACAAGGATTTTATGAAGATATTTTGACCACTCATAAAAATAATAGGATTTTGCGGGTATCGTAAGGTATCAACAGATGATTTATCTATTAAAAACAACATATAAAATGAATTTTTATATAAGTATAAGTAAGTTTAATAATTCTGAAAATATTTTTATATAAATCTACACAACTTGATTATAAGTGTAAAAATTCTCATAATTTAAATATTTTTAAATAAAATTTTAACAATTTAAAGATTTAATAAAAATAAGTTTTGATAAAACCGGCAACGTTATCATTAACGAACTGACTAGAATACCAGAACATCAAAAAGTGGTCGATTATCATAGTTTGAATAGATTTAGTAAAAATCAAACTTTTTAAGGGATTTCCGGATAATTCGGGTGAATTATGAGCGTTTTGTACAATCAAATCCGTAAAAAAACAAAACCGAACCCTGTAGCAAATCCTGAGATCAAAACCCTGATTTTCTTTTATAAATTGAATCATTTTATCAAATAGTACGTTTACTCAATTTTGTGTGATCTTACCAATTTCCGAAACGCTTAAAAAACTTAGCTAGGCACGTAAAAATGGTGAAACTGAGCCAAAACCGATTTTGAATATTAGACACTACACAATGTCACAATCTGTAACATTATGAAAATTTCGAGTTCAAATGTAAACTTTCCAAAGTCTAGGGACTAAATTTGCCAATTTCCAAACCTTAGAGTTTAAAAAGAAAAATTATGTTTTCTTGTCCTATCGCGATACGCGACGGAACAAAAGACAAGCCCATCACGTATCGCGAAGGGCTTGGTCAAAACCTTCTGGAAAGGTCAACAGCGATACGCGATCGCTTGTTGAACCAACGTCATCGCATATCGCGATTACGTGGCCTGACACCGTGTGACACGTGTGCCACGTGGCAGACGGTGGCACAGTGTGTCGCCACGTGTCACCACGTGGCCACACGTCCGCCACGTGTCGCCACACTGCACAACGCCTGCCACGTGTCACCACGTGGCAGATCTACGTGGTGACAAAGAAGGACTAAATCACACTACGCAATGGGCCTGGCCAAGGAGCCATCGCGTATCGTGATGGGCTCCAATTTTTGCCTATAAATAGAAGGCTACGTGTTCAAGTCTAAACCATCCCAAAACCTGCTCTCTCTCATCTTTCTAATATCTCTCTAAGATATATAAACCCGACCCTCGATCCGTCTCGATAAGTGTGCCCCGATTCCTCGATCTACGTGTTCGTTACCTCTAAGTTCGTGCCACCCTCCACCCACATACGACCAAGAAGGTGTTTGTTGTAATGACGATGGGTATCGAAAGGCGTGACGACGAATGTTGAAGTTTGGTGTTTATCAATTGGCGTGCTAAGAGGAAGGTGTCGTGAAAAAGAGTTGATCGAGAAGGTGAAGCGTCGTCGGAGTGCTGCACAAATCATTACGGTTTTCATAAGCCTTTAAAGGTAAGGCTTAACGCCAATGAATATAATAATAAAATATTATAAAAGGCTTAAACATTAAGTCGAGGTTATACTCGATACCTCTAATAAAAGAAAAGAAAACATAACAAAGAAAGAATGAAAGATAGAATTATAAATATGTATATATGTGTGTTAGTATATATGTATATTCTTTGTTATAAATATTATTTAAGGAATAAATAACTATTCTTAAATAATAAAAAGAAAAGAATGTGTTTCTTAAAGAAGAAGAAACATCGGGTTTTTATAAATAAACTAAAGGTTTATAATTACTTTTAAACTAAAGGTTTTCAAGTAAAAGAGATTTATGAACTAAAAGTTCATCGAGGTAGAGTTTATAAAATAAGACTAAAGGTCTTAAGCCGGATTGTATATCCGAATAACCAATGGATATACTCGTACTATATGTGCGAGATATCAAGGGAAAGACCCTCGGACGGTGTTGAAGCCTGTCCCAAAGCGAAAAGGTGAATACGCCCCCAAACTTTTACAAACTTGTTTTCAAATGAGTCAAACATGTTATATGAAAATTATTTACAAGGGACTACGTGTTCCTAAAACCGTTATAAATAAGAGTATAAGCCTAGCCCACAGGCTGTAGTATACGTTTGTCTGGATCCTTACATATGTGGTAGTACGCGATGGGCACATCGCACCACGCCTGGTCATAGGACGCTTTCCCGCGGGAAGAACGACCATGTGTATACATACGGGTACTTAACTAAGTCGAACATTGCGGTGTTTGCTGAGGTGACCTAGTGTAGAGACTCGAGTTTATAAATGTGTTGTTTTTAACTTTGTTATTCCTAAGCCACGATGGGCCGAGGCAGGCGTAGTCTCGAGGGGTAAAAAAGTAAAAGAAAATATTTTAGCGTCAGCGTGTTCACCAGCATTCGTTGCTGACGTATTTTATTTACATTTTGCAGGTGAACAAGAATAGCGCTTGGAGTGACGAAGTGCTATGAATATCCGACGGCTCGGATTTGTTTTGTATAAACTTAAAATATTAAAAATGGTGGTTCTGTAAAACAAATAATCCTTTAAACTTAAACGGGAATCTTTTACATCTCGTCTTTTGTATGTAAATATTTATAAGTTAAATCCACAAGTTTATAAGACTTCCACTAATTGAACGTAACTTTGATTTATTTACATTTGTTGTACCAACGTAGGCGTCACACTCCTAGGCCGTGTTTTGGGGTGTGACAAGCGTTGGTATCAGAGCCATCAATCTTAGCGAATTGGGTATCATAAAACAATACCCAAGCTTCGATCCAAGTATAGGAAATAATTGATTATTTGTTTTAGGGATAAGATAGGCTGGTAACCTTTTCTTTCCCTCTACATTATAAACCACCCAAATGTTAGATGTCATTCAAAGGTTACATGGAGAACTTGTGCGCAAGGCTAAAGAAGCGGGAATCATTGAACCTTTTCTCGAGGACAATATGAGTGATGGTTACTATGAATCCTACTTTGACCAAGATATAGAGCATGATTTAACCAAACCTGTGTACTATCCCGGAAGCAAACACTACCCAATAAACGTTCCCGATAGTCCACTTAAACAAAGAATTGAACCACCAAGGCATTCAAGTTACCATCCACCAACAATACCCATGTACCAACCCTCTGAAGTACCGACGTACCATCCATCGGAGATCCCCACTTACCAAATGTCAGAGAGACCGCAGTACTACCCAACTGGATACCTACCACCAAATCCACACCCATCATATGCCTTCCTTTCCAACTTACCCATCAAGGAAGAACCAAGATCCCCATCCTCCGACTGGATGCAATGCCACTCTGATCAACGACGGTGGCATACCAGAAGCTCCACTATCAATGAAGCCAGCTCTCAACCCAACAAAGGTGATGGGCGATGATGTCTTACGAAAGTTTTCGAATACCTTCGATGGTGAATGAAACTGCTCAACCCATGGAAGAAGAGGAGCAAGAAGAAGAGGAACCATAAGAGGAGGAGGACCCCGAAGAAGAGGAGGATCCTGAGGAAGAGTATGAGAAAGAACCGGAAGAAGAGCATCCCAATAATCCCAATGAGATATCAACATCAATGGATGGATCACTCACTTCCCAAAACCCGAGCTACGGTTCTGTGGATCCATATGTTCAATATCTCGAAACTCTCAAGAACCAAGCATCGACAAGTTTTCCACGATTCCAAGGAGAGATTCCATCAATAGAAGAGCAAGAAAATGAGACCCGAGAACAGAACAAAGCTGCCGAAGCTTTCTTCTACCTTTCATCCGACACGACCGACGTTCCGTATCCAGAACCAAGGAATCACTACGAAATGGTGACATTGGGTTACCGCGACCCACCTCCACAATATCGATACCCCAACGAGGTCCCACAGTCGTATGAAGAACACTTGGACCGCGCTCTGCATGAAACAGACGATTGGAGAAAGAAGATGGCTGACGAAGGAAAGAAAAAGAAGAAGATGGGAGAAAAGCTTCTTCACAAGTGCAACAAGTTGACGAAGGTTGTGAGAAAGTTTTTAAAGGATTGAGGCAGTGTTAATGAGGGATGTGAAGAAGAAATTGTGTGTAATATAGTCTTGTATGTTATGTGATATATATGTATGTAACAAGAAAGTTGAAACGTTCTTGAAATAAAGATAGGATGATCAATATATATATAACGATATATATATATATATGTGAACGTATGTATTGTAAAATAAATATATATATCCTTTGTGATATATATATATATATATGAATGTATAATAAAATATATGTTTAATAAAGGAAAGTTGTTAAAAGTTTCAGATATAAATTGAAAAGAAAAAGAAATATGTATGAACAAAGCAACAACAACGAAAATGCTAGAAAAGAAAAAGAGAAAGAAATAAGAAAAGAAAAGGGGAAAGACCGCGTGAATAAACAAGATGTACCGATCCCCGATAAATATATGAACCAAATACAAAAGATGACTAAGGATGCTGTTAGAGAAGAGTCTATGGCTAGGTCTCAATCGAAAATCTCAAAACATTCTCATTCCGTTAATCTATCCCGTAAATCCGTGAAATCCCGTCCGAAAACTTCTCATGTTGAGGAAAGTGTACATGAGTCTAACGCTGATGGTGGGGTTAGGCAAGAGTTCAAGAAACTCAATATTAGTGGGTGTTCGTTCAAGGATTTTAAGTATTATGGACCGAAGGAGTTCCATGGTGATAAAGGAGCCATTACAACCATGAGATGGCTTGAGGAAATGGAAACAATTGTAATAACAAGCAAGTGTTCTAATGAGGAGAAGATACAATATTCTGCCCTGATGTTCAAAGGAGAAGCGCTTGAATGGTGGAATACTATGATCATGAGCAAAGGGAGAAAGGTGATGTATAATTTGAGCTGGGATGAGTTCAAGGCTATATTGATGGGAAAGTTTTGTCCCATGCATGAAAGCGTCCAAATTCAAACTAAATTTCTCAATCTTAATGTCGTAGGGACGAATCTTCGTAAATACAACACCAAGTTTCACGAATATTGTCGCCTGGTTCCCCAGCTGGTGAATCCTGAATCCAGCAAAGTTAACCGATACATTTGGGGACTGTCGCAGGAAATCCGCGATATGGTGAGGTCACATTTACCTCAAACTTCTGACTTCGCGATGGAGTTAGCTGGAAACTTGATGGGCGGAATGGTCCGCAACAAAGAAGAGGACAGGAAGGTTACAAAAACAACCGCTCAAGGGAGGACAGGAGGAGGCGCCAACATCAAAGGCAAAGGCGTAAATCAACACCAAAGTCGATTCAACTCCAACGCCACGCCATGCAAAACATGCAGAAGATATCACAAGGGTCGATGTAACTTTTCTCCGCCCCCAAAAGTTTGTGAATCATGCAACCGACCTGGCCACGCAGCGGCCGATTGATGGAAGAAAAAGATGACTTGCTACAATTGCAAAGAGATGGGACACCTAAGCTTTGAGTGTCCGAAGAACAAACCCGTGACTGGTGGTGCGGGTGGAAGTGGAAAAGACAAGAAGGGAAACGCAAGAGTCTTTATACTCGACACAAAGAAAGCCGATGACATGCAGGAAACCATTACCGGTAGGTTTCTAGTCAACGACACTTATGCTAGAGTTTTGTTTTATTCGGGTGCCAATTTAAGTTTTATAGATTATAACTTTTGTAGTCTATTAAACTAACCTTTAACAAAGTTAAATAAAACTCTAAGCGTCGAGACTGCTATTGGCGAAATCGTTAAGATCTCCGAAGCCCTTGAAAATGGAAAAATTCATTTAGCTGGTTATATTATGCCTATCCAACTCTTACCAATGGCACTAGCTGGTTTTGATATTGTACTTGGTATGGATTGGTTATCCGATAACCATGCTCATATCTTCTGCAATAGCAAAACTATTGAACTTCAAACCCCCGATAAACGAACAATTTGAATTGAAGGGGACAAAGACGCTGGCCAAGTTAGCATAATTTCCATGATTAGGGCTAACAAATGTTTGAATCAAGGATTCTTAGCATTCATGGCCTACGTCACTGAAGAATCAAAGCCAAAGGAGATAAAGGACGTACCTATAGTCTCCTATTTTTCTGATATCTTTCCTGATGAACTTCCCGGAATCCCTCCCGATTGCGAAGTAGAGTTTAGGATCGTTACTATTCCCGGTACCGCTCCGATCGCCAAAGCTCCATATCGCTTAGAGCCAACTGACATGAAGGAGTTAAAGAAACAACTCGATGAGCTTCTTGAGAAAGGTTTCATCCGACCGAGTTTGTCACCATGGGGAGTGCCAATTCTATTCGTTAAAAAGAAGGATGGATCTATGTGTATGTGTATCGATTATCGTGCGTTAAACAAAGTCACAATCAAAAACCGATATCCACTTCCTCGAATCTATGATCTTTTTGAACAACTTCAAGGTGCTAGCTTCTTTTCTAAAATCGATCTTCATTCCGGCTATCACCAACTCAAAGTCCAATCCGAGGATATCCCGAAAACCGCTTTTAGAACAAGGTATGGCCATTATGAGTTCGCCATCATTCCATTCGGACTTACTAATGCGCCAGCCATGTTCATCGACATGATGAATCGAATCTACAAGCCTTACTTGGATAAATTTGTTATTGTATTCATCGACGACATACTTATTTATTCTAAGTCCAAGGCTAATCATGAAGTCCATCTTCGAATGTTGCTTGAAATTCTTAGAACCGAAAAGTAGTATGCTAAATTCTCAAAATGCAAGTTCTGGTTACATGAGGTACAATTTCTTGGTCACATCATTAACGTCAACGGTATTCAAGTCGATCCCGCTAAGATTGAAGCTATCTCTAAGTGGGAGATCCCAAAATCGCCAACCGAAATTAGAAGTTTCTTAGGTTTGGCCGGCTATTACCGTAGGTTCATCGAAAACTTTTCCCGAATCGTTGTTCCCTTAACTTCTTTAACTCGCAAAAATATCAAGTATGAATGGGGAGCGAAACAGCAAGAGGCGTTCGATATACTTAAACAAAAACTCACCCAAGCACCTATACTGGCCTTGCCAGAAGGTACTGAGGATTTTGTGTCTTTAGTGACGCGTCCCATTCTGGTTTGGGATGTGTACTAATGCAACGCAAGAAAGTAATCGCTTACGCCTCTCGTCAACTCAAAGTACACGAAAATAACTATACAACACACGATCTAGAGTTAGGCGCCATAATATTTGCACTTAAGATATGGAGGCACTATCTCTATGGAGTAAGATTTACCGTGTACACTGATCATAATAGCTTAAAGCATATCTTTGATCAAAAAGAGCTTAACATGTGCCAACGGCGATGGATGGAAACTCTCAACGATTACGATTGCGATATTGTTTACCATGAAGGCAAAGCCAACGTTGTAGCTGATGCCTTAAGTTGCAAGGAACACGAAAAGCCAAAAAGAGTCCGAGCGTTAAGGCTAGAACTTAAAGTCGACCTTCTCGAGCAAATCAAATCTGCCCAAACTCAAGCGATTGATGAAAATCAAATCTCCTACGAAAAACGTAAGGGCACCATTGACTCGTTAGTCAAGGGTGACGATGGTATCCTTAGACTCGGCAATAGAATTTAGGTACCAGTCGTTGGGGACTTGCGTGAGAAAATTTTGAACGAGGCTCACAAATCCAAATATATGATGCATCCCAGGAGCGATAAAATGTACCATAATCTCAAAGCAAACTATTGGTGGAATGGAATGAAAAGGGATGTCGCTTCGCATGTTGCGAAATGTTTAACATGTTTGAAAGTCAAGGCTGAACACCAAAAGCCTTCGGGATTGCTTCAGCAACCCGAACTTTCCGTATGGAAGTGGGAGTTAATTTCTATGGATTTCATCACTAAACTCCCAAAGAAGACTCGACAACATAATGCTATTTGGGTTATTGTGGATCGATTGACAAAATCCGCACATTTCATACCCATCAATGAGTCATACTCTATGGATAGACTAGCGCGTATTTATGTGAACAAAATCGGTGCTTTGCATGGAGTACCGCTATCTATAATATCTGGTCGAGACAGTCGTTTTATGTCTCATTTCTGGAAAAGCTTCCAACAAGAGTTAGGCACAAAACTTAACCTTAGCACCGCCTATCATCCACAAACTGATGGGCAAAGCGAAAGGACAATTCAAACGTTGGAAGACATGCTTCAGGCTTGTGTAATTGACCTAGGTGGAAGTTGGGATGACCACTTACCCCTAATGGAATTTTCTTATAACAATAGCTATCACACAAGTATTCAAGTCGCACCATTCGAGGCGTTGTATGGTCGAAAGTGTAGAACGCCCGTGTGCTAGTCTGAAACCGAAGACAATCAATTAACTGGACCCGAGATAGTCCAAGAAACCACCGACAAGATTCTCCAAATCCAAGAACGGCTTAAGACGGCACGTGATCGCCAAAAGAGTTACGCCGATGTTCGTCGTAAGCCGTTGGAGTTCAAAGTTGGTAACAAAGTTCTTTTGAAAGTCTCGCCTTGGAGAGGCGTCGTTCTCTTGGGTAAGAAAGGAAAGTTAAGTCCTCGATTCGTTAGACCTTTTGAGGTACTTGAACGAATCGGCACTGTTGCATACCGTTTGCGACTGCCCGAGGAAATGCAAGGGATACACGATGTATTCCATGTTTCGAATCTGCGTAAATGCCTAACTGATAAATCTTTAGCTATGCCATTAAAAGACGTCGAAATAAATGAAAATTTAAAATTTGTAGAACGTCCAATTCAAATAGAAGATTTGAAAACAAAGAAATTAAAAAGAAGAACATTGAAAATTGTGAAAGTCAAATAGGACTCACGAAGAGGGCCCAAGTATACATGGGAACTCGAATCAGAAATGAGAAAGAAATACCCCCACTTATTCTTGTAAAGCAATCGTAAGGACGAGATTTATTTCAAGGTGGGGAGGGTGTAACATTATGAAAATTTCGAGTTCAAAATGTAAACTTTCCAAAGTCTAGGGACTAAATTTGCCAAATTCCAAACCTTAGGATTTAAAAAGAAAAATTTTGTTTTCCTGTCCTATCTCGATACGCGACGGGACAAAAGACAAGCCCATCGCGTACCGCGAAGGGCTTCGTCAAAACCTTCTGGAAAGGTCAACAGCGATACGCGATCGCTTGTTGAACCAACGTTATCGCGTATTGCGATGACGTGGCCTGACACCGTGTGACACGTGTGCCATGTGGCAGACGGTGGCACAATGTTTCACCACGTGGCAACACGTCCGCCACGCGGCACAACGCCTGCCACGCGGCAGGTCTACGTGGTGACGCAGAAGGCCTACATCGCGCTACGCGATGGGCCTGGCCAGGGAGCCATCGCGTATCACGATGGGCTCCAATTTTTGCCAATAAATAGAAGGCTACGGGTTCAAGTCCAAACCATCCCAAAACCTGCTCTCTCTCATCTTTCTAACATCTCTCTAAGATATATAAACCCGACCCTCGATCTGTCTCGATAAGCGTGCCCCGATTCCTCGATCTACGTGTTCGTTTCCTCGAATTTCGTGCCACCCTCCACCCACAAACGACCAAGAAGGTGTTTGTTGTAATGACGATGGGTCTCGAAAGGTGTGACGACGAATGTTGAAGTTTGGTGTTTATCAATTGGCGTGCTAAGAGGAAGGTGTCGAGAAAAAGAGTTGATCGAGAAGGTGAAGCGGCGTCGGAGTGCTGCACAGATCATTAGGGTTTTCATAAGCCTTTAAAGGTAAGGCTTAACGCCAATGAATATAATAATAAAATATTATAAAAGGCTTAAACCTTAAGTCGAGGTTATACTCGATACCTCTAATAAAAGAAAAGAAAACATAATAAAGAAAGAATGAAAGATAGAATTATAAATATGTATATATGTGTGTAAGTATATATGTATATTCTTTGTTATAAATATTATTTAAGGAATAAATAACTATTCTTAAATAATAAAAAGAAAAGAATACGTTTATTAAAGAAGAAGAAACGTCGGGTTTTTATAAATAAACTAAGGGTTTATAATTACTTTTAAACTAAAGGTTTTCAAGTAAAAGATATTTATGAACTAAAAGTTCATCGAGGTAGAGTTTATAAAATAAGACTAAAGGTCTTAAGCCGGATTGTATATCTGACTAACAAATGGTTATACTCGTACTATAGGTGCGAGATAGCAAGGGAAAGACCCTCGGACGGTGTTGAAGCCGATCCCAAAGCGAAAAGGTGAATACGCCCCCAAACTTTTACAAACTTGTTTTCAAACGAGTCAAACATGTTATATGAAAATTATTTACAAGGGACTACGTGTTCCTAAAACCGTTATAAATAAGAGTATAAGCCTAGCCCTCAGGCTGTAGTATACGTTTGTCTGGATCCTTAAATATGTGGTAGTACGTGATGGGCACATCGCACCACGTCTGGTCGTAGGACGCTTTCCCGTGGGAAGCACGACCATGTGTATACATACGGGTACTTAACTAAGTCGAACGATGCGGTGTTTGCTGAGGTGACCTAGTGTAGATACTCGAGTTTATAAATGTGTTGTTTTAACTTTGTTATTCCTAAACCACGATGGGCCGAGGCAGGCGTAGTCTCGAGGGGTAATAAAGTAAAAGAAAATATTTTCGCGTCAGCGTGTTCACCAACATTCGTTATTAACGTATTTTATTTACATTTTGCAGGTGAACAAGAATAACGCTTGAAGTCACGAAGTGCTATGAATATCCGACGACTCGGATTTGTTTTGTATAAACTTAAAATATTAAAAATGGTGGTTCTGTAAAACAAATAATCCTTTAAACTTAAACGGGAATCTTTTATATCCCGTCTTTTGTATGTAAATATTTATAAGTTAAATCCACATGTTTATAAGACTTCTGCTAATTGAATGTAACTCTGATTTATTTACACTTGTGGTACCAACGTAGGCGTCACACTCCTAGGCCGTGTTTTGGAGTGTGACACAATCTAAGGCTACTAACATGTTTAGGCGTAATAGCTGTACCCAGACTAGATATACAACCCGATTCAATTTAGAAACTGTATCAATATTAACAATACAATACCGATTATAGGATTCGGACTATAATCGAGGCATAATATTTACAGCAGCGTGTTACTGATATTATACTACGATAAGGTGAGTTTCATAACCCCACTTTATAAACTGTTTTACGAGCATTTGGGGTGGAAAGCATGTTTATATATATATATATATATATATATATATATATATATATATGGAAACGTGTTATGATGTGAATTGTCTAAGTGTTAAGACTTGAATTCCCCATAAACACGAGTAATTAATTTCGAACACGTGGCATGTGGATAGTACTACTAGTTTAAAAAACCCAATTGACAAGGCTGGAGGGGTATGTCGGTACATGTTTTAGAATTGCACATTACCATATTAACATGTTGTAACATGCTATGTTGTGTTAGACATAGTACTGTTTGTGGCATGTGTCAGTTGATGCCACGGGGAGTGCATGGGCAGTGGAAGCCACGTGGTAAAAGCACGTCAAGGGTTCAGTTGTAGCTTAGTACAATTACATCACATACATACATACATACATACATACATACTGTAAATACTATGATTACGTATATCGATTTCGTATAAACTTGTGAAACTCACCAACTATTCATCGTTGACCCGTGTTAACATGCTTTTCCGGTATAGAAAAGTTAGAATGATGTGCTTATGTGCTATGTGTTCGAGTGATGAACAGTATCGTTGTGGATAGATGCAAGTACACTGTTAAAAAATAAAGCGGCTTAAAGAACCAGTTATATTGAAACGCTTAGTGTGTAACCCGTAGTTATAAAATGTAACATGATGTAAATTAGCTTGCTAATTTTCATTATAAATAATGTGGTTGATATCAGAGGTGTCTGTTGCATTCCCTTATTACGCTTTCGCACTTTCCTAGTCGGGGTGTGACACCTCTTGTCACATGTTATGTTCCTGGAACAACCACTATCCATGTACCAAATATCTTCAACACTACACAAAAATAGAAAAAGATTAGTGTTTGAGAGACACAAGCCAATGAGGCTTATTTCCTCTCCAAAGATAAAATCACTGAATTCTCGGGATTCACTTCTTCGTACACCTTCTTCCTTTAATCTATTTAGTATATCAAACGCAGATTCAGGTTTGAAATCATCATTTATAATAGCATCCATCCTCTATTTAAGATTTTCTTCTTAGCTCAGCTAAATCCCTTAGGATCATTTCCATAACTCATCTAGAAGTTATCATAATTTTTGTCATCATTTGAAGTTCTTGGATTGACAGTCTTGGCAACTTCATTATTCTTTTCAGCAACCCATTTTTTTAAACCTTCTTGACTTTCTTAGATTTCACAACATCTTCAGCAACGAACATCATTAAAAATAGATCTTGTATATATCCTAACCGCTTCCCTTTCCAGATAACTTCTGGTTTCTAACTACGGATACGTGTACCTACGATCATGATCACACCGTCTGCCATTGTCTTTCTGTATCTCCATACAAAAATCAAAATGGTTGAAAAATTCAACTAATGTTAACTGAGAATTTGTAGCTTATCCAAAAAAAATGGTTTTCACTCTCTGATCTTGATGTTGTACGCATCAATTCGGACAAAGGTTCGTCTCTATAAAAAGCATGTATCCAATCAAATCTGATTTCATACATATCAGTAAGCCATTTATTCTTATCAAGCTCAAACTCAACCATTATAGCCTGCCATTTTTCCTTAAATTTAAAAGGACTAATTGAATCCATCCACACAATATTACATAGCCTACTCTTAAAGTTTTCGTTGTTACAAAGATCATCTCCCACCTGTACAAAAATGTTAAATGCTTATGAAACGCTCGTTACCAAAATATAGACATCAAAAAATATGTAACGCTCATAAAACGCTCGCATATTAAACATCAATAAAGAATTTAACAGTTAAATCAAACACAGTTAAAGGTTACCTTGTCAGCAACTTTCTTCATTATATGCCACATACATAACCTATGCCTTGTATTTGGAAACACAGATGCAATAGCTTGCTTCATAGCATGGTCTTGATAAGTAACAACAACCTTTGGTGCACTACCAAACGACTTAAGTAACATTTGCAATAACCATGTATACGATTCAATAGTTTCATAAGCCAATAATCCAGCACCGACAGTCACACTTTGACAATGGTTATCAATTGTCGTGAACGGTACAAAAACCATCTTGTACCTGTACATAAAAAAACATATTCATACACACAAACTAATATGCTTGAATATTATATTGAAACTGTATGGATCAATAACTTGTTAGTCTTAAAAGTTGCATCAAAAGATATAATATCCCCAAATGCAAGATAATTACTCTTTGAATCTCATTAGCCCAAAACACACGAATTAACTCACGATCATCATTGACATCATATTCAAAAGAATAATAAGATGAAAATGTTCTATTCGCACACAATCTCTGAACATACTCTCGGATATAACAATTCAAACCTTGTTTAAAATTCTTACAATCATCTTTAGTTGCACCTACTTTTTCAAAACCACCGTACTGTGTTCTCATAAGGTTAAACGCTTTAACATGTCCCAGGTTCATATTAGACAGCTCATAAATAGCTTCCTCTTGGACATGTGTTAACTTACTCGCAGAACGAACAAACTGCATATTAGAATCTGCTACCATTTTATTATTATGGCCTTCAACAAAATCATGTACTTCAAAAATTACACCGTCAACAGATTTTAACTGAACATGTGCTCTACAACCACATCTAATTGTCGGCCTCTTCCTCCTTTTATAATAAGGCTTGCTTGATTCATTACAATCACCTTTTGATCACAAATTTTTGTTGGCTTGTGACCTTCTTTACAACATGTAAAATACTTGGTCTTTAGTACACCATCATGCAGGTAAGATCCACCTTTGCGAACCCCAAATCCAGCTTTTTTAGCATATACACTATAAAAATCAAATGCTTGATCAATTGACGAAAACATCATTCCTTTAACAGGTCTGTAAGAAGAAGCAACTTCAAGAATGATATCAACCCCTTGAAATTCAACCAAAATACTTGAATCATCTACACAAACATCAAATCAAACGTGTTAACACCAAAAAACATAATAAAGTAATCCAAACGCGCTCATAACACGCTCATTTCATAAAAATACATAAACTACACGCTCAAAACACGCTTATATCATTGAATCAATCATTTTAACAATCCTAATATTAACACACTCATATTCTATAATATTATAATTAGTCATATTAACACGCTCATGATACACTCATATTATTGAATCAACCATTTTAACAATCCTAATATTAACACGCTCATATTCTATTATATTATAATCAGTCATATTAACACACGCATGATACGCTCATAGTATAAACACCAAAAATCAACCATGTTAAAACACTACTAGTATGAACATGCTCGTAACACGCTCGCTAACTAAACTAATCAATTATAATGTGATTCTCATAGAAACTAACATACAGGTTACTGCCACGATTATAAACATAGTATACATCTACTGTTGATTAGTTAAAACAAAGAAAAAACTTACATTCACGATCGTCTTCATTTTAAAACCCTAAATCACAAAATCGATACTCAAGAGAGCTCAATTGATAGTTTTCGGTACAAAAACTGTTTCGTAAATAAGAAATTGATTTTGATTAAGCTAAAAAAAATGGATTGTAACCGTTTATACGTAAAAAATTACCAAATTTAGATTACGAATCAAAAAGACAATCGTACCATTCTCGCTTAAAATACACGGGATCTTCTCAACCGCTCGCAACTGAATCGAAAGTGTAGATCGACGCTCCCAGATCTCGCGTACGGTTTTGTACGATAAGCATTTGCGTATTCCATCTTCTCTCTCTCTCTCTCTCTTTCTCTCTCTCTTTCTCTCTCTCTCTCTATATATATATGTAGAAAAGAATTTAAATAAGAATAAAGAGTATCCTAAGAATGGTAAGAACCAACAATTTTAGACATTTGACATTACAAATGATGGTGAAAGAACAATTCTAGGAAACTATGTCGGTTATTGGTGATTTTAAATCTCAACCATTGATTCACATGATCTAATAGCTATGATTTATTCTTAGTCTTCCTAGGAAACTACTTATTTTTAGAATAAAACTCCCATACACACACACACACACACTAGACGGGTGTCCGCGCGAAGCAACGGGAACACCGACTGTTGATAATGGATATGTTTCAATTTTTAACGGTTATGTTTCGTTTATATGATCAAAAGCCTCTACTAATTGTTTATTTAAAAACATCAAAATCGGATCGCAAACACAGTTACATAAATGTTAATTTTTTTAACTAAGAAAACTAAGGCGATATCATACTCAAATTAAAAAGAATAAAATTCTCGTTTTTATGGTGCCGATTATTTAAAATAAAACTATTAACGTATGAAAAAATTATGACTCTTTAAAAGTCGTAGGTGGAAGTTGGGTTAAATGTGAAATTAAAAAGAATATATAGTTAAAGGGCTAACTTTGTAATTATTACTTAAATTTACAAAAGTTAATTAAAGTTAGGAGACAATATTGTAACTATGTTTAAAGAATTGAAGTTTGCTGTTTTACTCTTTTTTTAATATGCTATGTAAGCTGTACCATTTGTTAATTAAGTTGTAAATTACTTAAAATTTAAGTGTTTTAATTTGTCCACTAGTTATATATTATATATAATATAGATATATGATTGATTTCTTTTGAAAACCATTTTGAGTTTTAAGAACTCGAAAGAACTCAACCTAACATTTTTTGCACGTATGTAATACGTAAGTGTAAGTAACGTAAAAAATTTCAGTATTTTTTTACACACCGAATCGACTTATTAAACATGTGTAACTAACATTTAAACTTATGTAATCATCAAAAATCTTTATTATCTCTCATGATTCATTTTTTAATCAGATTTATTCTCAGCCACATATTTCATACTCATGTAATTAAATGTGTGGTCCTTTTTGAGTTCTTAAAGTTCTTACAAATCATCAAGGTTTTCAAAATATCTCTACCATATATATATATATATATATATATATATAGGGGAGATTTCAATTAAGAACCTCTTTGACTTTTAAGAACTCGAAAGAACTCAGTGTAACGATTTTTTTTTTTTTGAATTTTTTTTTACACCATGCGTAATATATGTAAGTTACATACACGTAAAAAATTACAGAATTTTTTACGCACCGAGTCGACTTTTTACACATGTTTAACGGACGTAAAAGTTTGTGTAACCACTTACATATTTATTCTCTCTCCTATTTTGATTTTTTTGCCAGATTTAATCTCAATCACATATTCCAATCTATTTAATTAAATGTGTGGCCTAGAATTGAGTTCTTCAAGTTCTCAAAATATCCCTCCCATATATATATATATATATATATATATATATATATATATATATATATATATGGGAGGGATATTTTGAGAACTTAATGAGTTGTAAGAATTTTAAGAACTCAATTTTGGACCACACATTTAATTAAATGATATGAAATATGTGGCTGAGATTAAATTTAATTAAAAAATGAATCAGGGGAGAGAATAAGTATTTTTGATGATTACACAAGTTTAATTGTTAGTTACACATGTGTAATAAGTCGATTCGGTGTGTAAAAAAATACTGTAATTTTTTGTACATTACTTACACTTACGTATTACACATGTGTAAAAAAATTTCGAAAAAAAATTTGTTACGTTGAGTTCTTTCGAGTTCTTAAAACTCAAAGCGGTTCTCAAAAAAAATCAATTATATATATATATAAGAGTTCAAATAAAAAACAATTGTTTCATGAGAAGTGTGAGAAGACTTTAAAATAAACTACACCACATAAATATGACACTATTCCATGTAAATAGGAAACTATACAACTTTTAGAAACTACCAATCTTAACCACTAGATCCTAAATCCAAGGGTCTACATCTATTCTTATGATTCTCACAAAACTATTGTTTTTTACGTTAACCCTACCATATATATATGAAAAGTTATATTAGTGTGAGAAGTGTGAGAAATGAATCATGACCCTTGATATTTGCTTAATCAATGGTATATATTAAAAAGACAAAATGGCAAAACACGTCATTTATGTTTGCATGTTTTTCAATGGTAGTCCTTTAGCAAACTTAATGTTAGAGAACATACTTGATGTTTCAAATCCCTATTAGGTTACGTCCTTTGACACTAACAAAGTTAAAATTTTCCATTAAATTTGATCATGTGCAAGACACATGAGGGTAATATTGTAAATTTACAATAAATTTAATAATTTATAAAAGTATGTTTTTTTAACAATCTTACTTTAATAATTTTATGTATTAGGCATTGTTTTAAAATTATTAATTTTTATTGAAAAATTATATGAAAAAAGTTGAACGAAGATTAATGAAGGGTGATAGGCAGGATATCAGAATCTTAAATTAATTAAATTAAGATGTTGAGAATAAATAAGATTGTAACACAACAAGGACGGTGAAGGGAGTTAATTACTAAATAGTTAAATATCATAAAACAAACTATAGGGTAAATATCTTATCTTGTATCTATATATATGCACTGTTTGCAAATCATTTCATTTACATCCTCAATCTGCACCTCTCTCTCGCGCTCTCTCTCTCTCACGCCTAACAAAATTGAATTGAATTCAAAAAAATGTTATCTTTAAGCAACTCATTAAAAATGTTGTTTATCTCCGTGGGAGTTGTATCAATAGCCTTAAGGGCAAAATCATCAATATTTCCGGTTGTGAAAGAGAAGCCGCTCGTGACATCCAGATTCGCTTATAATCCGGAACCGGATGAGAAAAACATTCCGGAAGGTAAATTTTATTTTATAACTACACCGCCCTCATTTTATTTTATATGATAGCAAACGTCCATAAAACACTTAAATGATCGTTTTTAAAGAATAAAACAAAGTCAAATATTTGAAACTTTTATGACCATAAATTGTGAAATTTTATTTGGACGGTTGTTTAGAATGGAGTGGGATTCAATATCATGTTATATATTTTTATGTATAGTTTGTCCTTTAATGAAACATATTATAAAATTTTCATTAAATTTTTGGATGAATATGAATTTGTAATCGTTAGATTCAAATATATATATATACGACCTGATAATATTCAACAGGTCCGGTAACGATGAGAGTGCTGAAGCCGAAGAAGCACGAGACAATGGATAGCACGTGGAAGATGATAACCAAGAGCGGTAGAAAATCGGACACGTTGGTGAACCTCTACCGTGATCCTCCATCCGAAGAGTCGACAAGGGCTGCGAGAAAATCAGAGACGTTCAAGGACCGTACGGTGTTTGGAAACCAGAATCAGCAACCGAAAACTAGGAAGCTAAAGATTGAGTTGACACCGAGTCATGAAGAGTTGAACCGACGCATTGAAGAGTTTATTAAAAAATTTAATAATAATATGAGGTTACAGAGACAAGAGTCTCCGAACTTTCATGGCGACCGCACGAGTCGCCTCCCAATAAAAAGGTGACGAAGAAATCGGGAACGTTTAATGACCGTAGGACATTCGAAAACAAGAACAACCGAATGCAATCGCCAGAGACCGAAGAGAAGCTGAGGAAGGAGTTGACTCCGAGTCATGAAGAGTTGAAACGTTTTTTAAAAAATTCAACGATGATTTGAGATTGCAAAGACAAGAGTCTCTAAATCAGTTGATAGGGACCGGATAGGAAAAGGATAGTTAGTGGGGCCCACTGTGGGACCGGTAATTAAAAGGTGATTTTTGATGTTAACGAAAATAGAAAGAAAAGGTTTGGGTAATTTTAATACAAACATATAAATAAGGATTTTTCTTTTTGCACCATTAGTTATCATAGTTTTATGAAGGTATAGTTATTATAAAAGTAATTATATACAGGAGTAACAGGATGAAATATTTAACTCTTTTTATTAGTTATAAAGTGGATGGCGATGTAATGATGTTATAATATAATGGATATTATTTGTGATTTGAAGTTACAATTTGTTTATGGTTTGTTTAGAGGTATGTGCCTTAGATAATATTATTTTAACTAGATGGGTTTATAAAGTTTATACGAGAGGAAGTGTGTGTGTATATATATATATATATATATATATATATATATATATATATAGGGTAAGAATCCTAAGAGAACCCTTTGCAAATTGAGAACTTTGAGAATCATTTTGGACCACTAAAAACACTTTTAAAAAAATATTTAGAAAAATCATAAAACAAAAAATAATAAAAATTTAAAAAAGTAAAAAACAAAAATTCTTATATTTCATTCCGGTTTCAATAAAAAAATACAAAAGAATACAAAAAAAATATAAAAAAAACGTCGTATTATACACATATGTATAATTTTATATAATCTTTAGTTACGTAATATACACATATATACAGTATCATTTATCTTAAATTATACACATGTGTAAAAAAAACATGTAAATATACATATATGTATATATTATACATATGTGTATATAATTTAGCTAAACCGAGTTTTTTTTATATGAAACCGGGATGATAAAATAAGAATTTTGGTTTTTATACTTTTTTGATTTTTGTGTTCTTTTTTATTTTATTATTTTTTTTATTTTTGGGTTTTTTGTGGTCCAAAATGGTTCTCATAGTTCTCAATTTTAAAAAGGTTCTCTCATGATCCTGATCCTATATATATATATATATATATATATATATATATATATATATATATAGGGTAGGGTTAATGTAAAAAACAATATTTTTGTGAGAAGAATAAGAATAGATCTAGGCCCTTGGATCTATGATCTAGTGGTTGAGATTGGTAGTTTCTAAATAATTGTATTGTATCTTAAAAATTTGTTGGTTCTTACCATTCCTAAGAAACTCCTTATTCTTATTTGAACCCTTTTATATATATATATATATATATATATATATATATATATGAGAGGGATAATTTGAGAACCTCTTGAATTGTTAGAACTTTGAGAACTCAATATGGACCACACATTTAATTAAATGAGTATGGAATATGTGGCTGAAAATAAATCTGATTAATAAACTTTATGTATATATATATAAAATTATACTATTTTTTAAAGTTTTTAAAATTTTCCTCTTTTATGTTGAATTCAAAGTTCAAATTTAAACCATAGTAACTCGTTTTATATATGTTTTGTTGTTAAATATGAGTTTTATACATTTTAAAGGTGAAAATTTAGACAATTTAGAGTTGAAAGTCTTGAATTAATGATATTTTGAAGTTTTGAAAATTTTAAATTGGAAACTTTGTACGAAATCAAGCAAAACCAAAACGAACCAAGCCGCTCGGTTTCAAAACCAAACCAAGTTTAAGCATAAAGATATCACTCGTTTCTTTAAATTCAATCCGCTCAGTTCGGCTCGCTTTCAAACCAAACCAAGTATGAGCATGTTCGCATTCGGTTCGGTTCATGAACAGCCCTAATTAGTAGACCCATTTCTAGTCTTTCTAAAATCCGACTTATAATCACACAGACTTAACAATGTTGTCAGCTAATTTGTAGGGATTACATACAACATTTATAAAAAGGACATTAACAGCCTCTAATCATTTATAATTTAAAAGCAGTAAAGTGACTTTTTGATGATGCTATGCGAAGGTTAATTATAGTATCGCCAGTAGTGTACTGCTATAAAATATGTAATTGCTCCAATAAAAACAAGATTATATAAAGGACGAAAAAATAGTCTTACGAATCATATCAAGTTATCAACTACAATATATAAATAAATAGTATGGTTATCCAAATGTAACACCAACTTTCTCAATTCACCTTCCTCTAAATAGATGACTTCATTTCCAAATCTTGGGTATAATCAAATAGATTACTACAAACATAAAAATAAGTTTTTAACCTCAACAATCAGTTGAAATAGGGTTCAAAAGATCCTAAACTATAGGCATTGGTACTTAAGTCAAAAATTCAAGAAATTACCAAACCGAGCCAGTACCATATCGATCCCAAAACGCCAAAAATTTAGTACCGAATTGGTACCAACGATGCCAAATCGGTATCAATACCCGTTTGCTTATCCCTGCAAGATACGTTTACTCCAAAAAAGACAGGTGACCTGCAATTGTACCCTACCCTCAATATATACACATTAAAGACGAGTAAATTAGTTGCTTGTTGAACAAAAAAGAAACAAAATACATGGTAGAAATAAAAACAGACAACATAGCGAAGTTAATCCGCGTCTGAGATTTCATCTTCGTTTCATCCAAGATATAAACTAGAGCACGCTTTCTCGTTGCAAAAAACACAAGCAACACCTCTGGATGCTGAACATTTGATTATTAACAGAAGTCAAAAACATATCATATAGCAAAACTACATAATAAAAATTAATAGATAAGACATTTGTTGAAAGAACTACTTACCACAAACTGCTAGAGGTGCAGTCACAGAGTGAGGAATCCCTCTTACTTTAAAGCTATCCATTTGCAAGTACACAATAGATTCCTGATATAAACATAATATCAAGATTTAGAAAGGGAAAAAAAGATGATTATTAAGTGGGTATTTATTATGTGGGACACACAAAGCAAACCTTAAGTTCATGCAATTTCCAAAGGCTTGAAGCATCTAAACTAGGTATAGATGCAAATGGAAGATCATCGGCTTGCACAATTGTCATACAAGTTTTTTCCAAGTTTTCAGAGGACGGCCCGTATAATAGTAGAACAAGTTGACATTCCTGTTATTAGCAAAATGTTAATAAAGTATTCATATCCCACAAAATCACAATATGGCCCTTCTTCACTAGGTTTAAAGTACTGATGAGCAATCATGGATTTTGTCAACAAGATTGCTCCTTTTTCTATCACCCACCAGGGTATTTTAGACATTTGACTGAAAGTCATAAACTTTTATTTTTAGGATGATGTAAAGATGTAAGTTGGAGTGCAAGCAAAGTACCTTATATAGAGAAAGATCCACACAACGATAGCCATCAGTTACACATAACAACACAGCTTCTAGATCATTATTCATTAAACACCTTGTAACAACTATGCAATTTGCAAGATCTGATGAAGACTCATCGGGTAATATGAATGATATATAATCCACAAAATTCTGTTTTCTCTCGTGCTCAGTGTCCTAAAACAATTAAGAGGAGATATACTGATAATGACTGCTTTTGAGGGGGCATAATCGTCAATAAAGTAACAACTTACCTTCTAATATGATATGGAAGTTGGAACAGGAAACAATGAAGATTTTGTAATCGATTCCATCGGAGACAATGGCAATAAGTTTTGGCAATGTAGCTTTTTGGAAATCGTAGTAAAAGGCATCTGAAATGCCTCTTTAAAACTGAAACAACTATAGTCTTTAATAAGAAAACATAAAATAGGGCAATATAAGAACACATAAAATACTTAGTTGGACTCCAAAAGTCAAAGTCATAGAAAGCATACCAAGATTCCATTTGTTGAAATTCGTTTGCAAACGTTCTTTGCAAGTAATCAAAATCTGTGAAACCGCCAAACTGAACCAATTCTTGTACTCTATCCACCGTCTCCCTTCAAGGGCAAAATGGTATATTCAGATGCATTGTTATTAAATACATACAAAAAAAGATAGAACAATATAAGCATGTTCTTAAGCAAAATCACATGTGGGTGAACTTTGACCAAAAATATCTGTAATTGAGTTTGTGGAATAAGTTACTTACAAGTCAACTTCAATACTATGGTCAACTTCAGTTGATTCAAGCAACCGCTTTACTGGATATTGGTCATATAAATACTTCAAAAATAAAATTACCAGCTCACTGCCAAAACAGCGTAAAATGCAGATATATTAAAATCTCTAAGATCATTACAAGTAACAGACTTTAACCGTCCAACTTTCTTTTGCCCTTTTGAATTTATAGATAATAAATATACTAAATATGATTTTATAAACTGTACTATGTTTAACTTGCTTGAAGAAATCAATTTTTGAAAACTGAATAACTTTCAGCAACTGCCAGCCTTTTTGGCCCATTTGACTTTTTGCTATGTTTTTAATTTTAGGTAAATTGCAACTTCTAACAAAACAACAAACCTATTGAACGCCAGAAGCTGGTGCTGGTCACTTGGTTCCGACATTAACATTTTCACACATTTGTGAATCCAATTGAAGAAATTTGAAAACTGCAAAATAAACAAATATTAAACTGTTTTTACTTTATTATCATTACTCAAAGAAATGATGATCTTTTGAATTAGAACAATCACCTGTTGAACAGAAGAGGATAAAACCGTCAAAAAGCGTTGGACTTGAACGAGCAGCATTCCCGCCTTCTCGGTTGCATTATTGATTAAATTCTGGTTTAAACCGACACTTTGATACCTTGACCGCCACTTAGAACGTCCTCTCAGTTCCCCTAATCTAAATACAATCATCTCTGCAGCAGGCTGAACACCAATACATTATTCTTCAAAACCAGAGTTGACTATAAAGTATAAACAGGTCAACTAACGTGTCAAATTAGGTTACCTGTAGATGTTCAAGAACAATAACCTGAAGATCCTTCCCGGCCCCACAAACTGACTTTGATATCCGTTTAAGACCCTGGGTCACCAATAACTTTTCATCAGCAAAAGTTTTTTAAAGATTTTATTACGTACCCTGATCATGAATGAGACTGGATAAAGAATCAAATTTGTCATGAAATGTGTGCATTGCATCAGATCATTGTTTAGACATGACAGATAATTAAGCTCGGATGACTTATGTTAAATCTTCAATGTTTGAAGCCTGTTGAGCAACTTGATGAAGCTCGTTTCTCCTGCAACATTTAGGAATTACATCATCATCATCATCTTCGTACTCAGTATATCCCACCAATAGCAAGACTATGGTAGGGTCTGAGGAGGGTAAGATGTAGACAGCCTTACCTCTAACCCATAGGAATAGAGAGGCTGCTTCCGGTGAGACCCCAGGCTCGACATTTAGGAATTACATACATATAGATTTTCAAAGTCATCAGATAATTGGTGATTTTACTATTCACTAAAATTGTGTTCCTGAGTTTTATTTTTGCGAATATAGAAGAGAAATTTTAATGTTTTTCCAATCTTTGTGCAATTATGAATATACACTCGTTTAGATGACTAACAAAATTTAATGGCCTATACTAGTATATAAAACTATGTACACATCAATTATCAGGTAGCAACCCTTTGAACATTCAATTCACAGAAGCCGAGAACAAATACACGATAGAAGACTAATGCAAAGATTAAGAATCGATACAAAATGAACCAAGGAAAGTGAAATGTGTTAAGATTCGTTACATATATTTATGTACGTAATTATGATATAAAGCTCAAATAAGTTTAACTTTGACTTGTTAAAGTTCAACTAGAATGACCTCAGGTTGCTTACTAAAAGCTCCACTCATTTACAACCATGGATATAAGTGTTTTTTTGGTTTATAAATTGCGAGGAAGCTTAGTTGTTGTATAAGATACTTTCTCAATAACAGTTGTCAGATATTATGACAACTAAAGCATTCTATAGAGGGTAAAAAAAAATAAAACTATTGGTAACCAACCTCTAGCCAAATATTGGACAAGACGGGTTTTATAGAACTGATTGACTGCTAGTCAGATATCTTAAGTTGTTAACTACCCTTTTAGCAATGACAAAATAAAATAACCGTGTGCTCCAAGATTTATAGCATCTAACGACGACTCGATGAGAATAAGCATCTAGGTAAGTTTACACTAAAAAACTCCAGTAAAGAAAACAATACTATGTTCATATGGAGTCACAAAATAGAAAGTTCAGGAGCAGTCAAGTCTTAGCATAAATAAGAAAAATACCTTTTATAGAATATTGAAGTGTCAAGTGTTAAGCAATGGAACCCATGCAACTCATTTTCTGGAACTTGAAGCTCACCAGAACATAATACTGTCAAATGACAAAGATCTTTGGATAACTTCACCTGAATGCACAACCAATTAAAAAAGTAAAACCACTAATCATTGAAATTGAAGATAATCATTTAGACTTGCTGCTTCTACTAATTATAAATGAAACTTAAACAAAAGTTGTATTAAGTGATAAAGAATTTACCGTACAGATTGAAGCATTCAGCAAATTGCAGTTAACATGATTGTTTGCAAGTGGACAACAAACTGAGAAGTCATGTATATCCTGCAATCCAACCAATAAACAAAACATAACTCAAGATACAAACCCATAATAATCTTTAAATATCAAGTCTGCATTCTTTTCATCATTTCCTTTTTCCAATTTGTGAGGCACATTTGCTTGAAACGAGGACAAAAAAGAACAGGCTCACAAAATGAAGAAGATTGATAGGCTTGTAAAAGAACTGAGCGTGTTCATGTTCGTTTAACCTTAACCAAACAAACAATCAAACACGAAAAATCAACTGAACAGGGTGTTCTTGTTCGTTTGTTAAGAAAATGAACATGTTCATGTTCATGTTCATGTCCATTCGTGAACATTATGATCAAACAGTTCACGAACGTAACTGACCTTAGATGAAGAAACATAACTAAGCTAAGACCAGATAAAAGTAATGTGAAGAACAATATGTTGCGTCTAAAGAATTTTTGAAAGTAGACTATCTTGTAATGGGCAAAAAAAATTTTAAATGAATATATTAGCAAATATAAACAAATGAGCTGATACAAACATAAAATTACCAATATAAACGAACAAACGTAAATGCACGTAAACGAACAAACAAAAATGAATTTAAACGACCATAAACGAATCTTCACAAATGAGACATGTGTTCATGTTCGTTCATTTATCGAATACACAAACTTTCTGCGAAGCAATTCACGAACTGTTCGCTGAACGTTTGATTCGTTTACAAGCCTAAAGACAGGAATATTAAAGCTTACAATTTTCCCAATCGGAAATATGCCAAATATATTAAAGCTTATGATTCCATCTTTATCTGCACTACACAAAATATTAAACCGCTGATGTGAAGAATTTGATAACTCTAGCGACAAATTTTCGCTTTCATCCATAAAACCAGTTTCTCCAGGCACGAGCCCAGGTATCCGAGGAGCTCTTGGGGCGGGAGGAAAGGAACGAGAGGTTCGGTCTTCATATTTTCAAAGAAAGTTGTCATCCTGAACAACAACACATGTAGAACATTAATAACTTAATAACTAATGCTATTCAACTAGTGAAAATCATACTGAAAGTTCTTGGCCTCCATCATCCTCCTAGTTGAGACAAACAACAGCAACATTGTGAGATTTCATGCTTCTTAACAGCTTCCCATTCTGCTTACACAAAGTTTAAATCAACTTCTTTTTTATCATAAACGTTTATTATAAATACACAAAATAGGTCGCTCACTTCGACATCATGCAATGGTGTAACCGGTTTTGAGGTTTGAGGGTTAGAGGGGTGTAATAGGTTAATCAAACTCATTAAGTTAATAGGTTACATATTCTTAACTTTTCAAAACCAATTTATTTTGCACTCTCCATAAGTTAAAATCCATAAGGCTGAGTATAGTGGGGCGATTAAAGGGCGAAGACGGGCGACAATTTATTTTGCATTCTTAACTATTTTTTTAGTTTGTTGTGGTTTTAGGTTTATATAGTGAAGTAAGGGTGTTAAAAGCGGGTCAGGCTTTTTGATTGGATTGTTCAATGCGAAAATGATTCATATATTTAATTTATATAAAAGATATCAATATATAATGAGGTTCAGTTCAGTGTTTGAATCTGAAACCAAATGCAATTACATATATCTGTTTACACTAACATTAAATACATATTGATCCAGCTTAGTAACCGGAACTTATACTTTTCATTAATTGGGACTTGAGAAATAAGTAAATAACCTAACATCATGGTACCGTATAATAATCCAACCTATCTGCTGTCCTTTACTAATTTTTTTCAATATTAATACTTTTATGCATATAAGCTACATTATACCACTAGCGTATAGAATTATACAGAAAGAAAAACCCTTAAGAGATATATGACACTTCTTTACATACATACAGGTATTGTCTATCAGCAGTCATTGAGGACAAAACTAAGAGGACAACTGTAACCTTCTCGATGTGATGTTATTACAACTCGCTTGAAATAGTTTGAAAATAAATTAATTTCTGACCTGTGAAGCTACTGGCTTGTCAAACTGAAGTTGAAATGGAACAATTCTTGAACCATCATTTGTTTCCATATCCACAGAGCCAACTCAACTGACAATAATGAAGTTATTATTATTATTTTGTGTGCACAAAACAGAGAATAAAAACTAAGAACCCAAGGAAGGAAAGCAAGCAAGCAAGCATAAAACAAATGAGAGTCATACCGATCGATTCAAACCAAAAGTAATTGCAGATTGGTATTAAAAACTGGTAACCCTAACACTGTCCACCTGATGTGAATGATTTTGATTTTCTGTTTGCGCGCTGCTGCAAGTGTGTTTGGGATTAGTTATTTAACCGGAAAATTGATAAAAGAACTTATTAACCTAACTTGTGAAATTTTCAAAAAAAGTTTTTTAAAAAATGTTTGGACAGGCTTATAATGAGGAAAATCCAAATAACTAAAAAGGACATTTAAAAAAAAAATGGTGTAATAGGTTTTGGGGGTTAGAATGGTGTAATAGGTTAATCAAACTCATTAAGTTAATAAGTTATATATTCTTAACTTTTTCAAAACCATTTTATTTTGTCTTCTCCATAAGTTAAAATCCATAAGGGCTTATGGTTTACAATACACCTTATACACCTTATTAACTTTTCAAAACGTTTATAAGTTATAAGTTGATGAAAATTAAGAATTCCAACCACCCCCTACGTACCCAAAAAAGTAGCGGCACACCTTGCTTATGTTTCGATATAAATACTGCTTTTTATAAGAAAAATATAAATGCATTTCCTATTGTTTATTACCAACAATAGTTATAGTGAATAGCTAAGTACCCAAAATGCCCTCTTGCAACTAAAATTATTTTTATCGTAACCTATTTTTATAATTTAAGCCATACTATTTATTTAAGATTACACTATTAGTGTCATATCTCAACTTTAACACCCATGTTTATCAAGGTTGAATCTTAAGTTATGCGAATTTGCATATTCAATAGCATTAGACTAAAGAAATAGATTCTTGATTTTTGTTCCATTAGGTGTCATTTTTCTTGATTATAAAATTTTACCAAATGTTAAAGTTATCAGTTGAATGTATAATGTTTGCATCGATATAAAACCAAGCCATCTAAGATCCACAAAGGGATAATCAACTCATTCTCTTAGAAAATACCCAGAGTAGAAAATAAATTTCATAAACAAAAAATAATGATCGTTAATTCCTTACAAATTGCTACATAATAGCAAACTATTCACTTGTATGTAGCCATTACATAAAAAATATTTACAGGAATTCATTTAGAGAATCTGAAGGATTCAAAATACATAAACTCTTCACAAGTAAATTATCCATGTATTTTATAAGCCAAAAATGGCATTTAAAGTTATGTTTGGTGTGAGGTTGTGTTGTATCTCAAACGGGCCCTTTGCAACCTTGAAATAGAATTATCATCACCCGATTTCCTTAGTGCTTTATCTCCCTTATTTTGACATTCATGTTTCGCATTTTATGATTGAAAAAGGAATGTGCATGCCAAAACAATTTATCTTCTAATCGAGGGAAGTTAACTATGTTCGTTTATTTAGTTAATAAAAGAGCGAACGTGAACTCTTTCTCCGTTTGTTCATTTATGTCTATGAACCTTCGTTTGTGGTTGTTCATAGAAAGTTCATTTATGCAAATTTGTCTTTAATATTTTAAATAACCACTGTGCATGTGTTTAATTATGAAACATAACTTTCATATATGTCCGTGTGTGTTCACTTAAGTGAGTTCATTTATGTTTGTTAGTGTTCATTTATAGTTTTTTGGACTTTTAAACGGATGAACATGAAGACAAATATTGTTTGATTAGTTGTTTGTGCATGTGTTCATGTTCGTTTTATGTTAAACGAACGAATATAAACATGCCCTTGTTTGTGTATGTTCGGATTGTTTGTAGTATGAGGCTATGAGGGAGCATTAATATCCTAACCGAGGGAGCATGTGTGACAAATGAAGCAGTTGCAGCTGGCGCTACACGTATTCGGTGGAAACCAAACATCGGTTGGGTTTAAATTATAATATATATTAATTCAAATTAAATAAATTCAACAATTATCAAATACCAAGTACATAATCCATAATTAAGATAAGTAAAGACAAAAATAAAAATTCAAGTTCTTGTTTCTTCTCTCTATCATGCAATCCTAAGTTTTCTTCCAATCAAGCTTGAGAATCATATCATACAATGACCTGCATATGAGTAAAATACAATATTTTTGCGAATATATAATAATAAATAAAAGAGCAAACTGTGTCAAGTGAGATAAGCAATTTAACCAAATGAGCAAGTAAATATGTTGTCGGTAAGCTCGATGCTAGATGAACTGGACGATGGCTAACACGATGGGCGTATGATCATACCAGTCTAAGAATATGTTGGATCTCTCCAAAATGTATTCAAGTAAAGCATATAAGCATATAACACGTTAGGCATACATTGTTAAACACACATGACTAACAATTGCAAGTTGAGTTATATAGTAATAAAATATCTACGAACGCATATATCCCTAAACAATAAAAATGAGTTAAAAGAGGGAAGTGAGATACTCACATGATCAAATAAGCAAAGAGAGAATGAATACGACAAGAAAGCGATAATCACACTCTTTAGGAATTACCGACGATAATCCTGATTACAATAATTACGGAAATAAATATGAATTAAACAACGAACCTAAAACTAGACAGAGACTCGGTAATTGATGATCGAGTTTATTGATGTATATAAAATTATACATCTTTTAAGCATCAAATAATCTCTAAAAAATGCAACTTCTATCAAATAATATAGCACGGAAGGCTACTTATCTTAATAAAATGTAACTTCAGTTAAACCCAAGCCTCAAATGAAGAAACAAGCAAAAAGACTAAGTAAAATGGAAGAAAACACAATAAAAACAAGGAACACGCCCCCATGCTTCTGGAAACAAGAAAAGACAAAAATCTACAAGAGTTTAAGCACATGTCAACAAAAGCACGGGGCGGTGGTCACCTCCAGATAAAGATAAAAAGAATTTAAGCACATGTCAACAAAAGCACGGGGCAGTGCCTCTTTGGCCACGGGGCCGTGGTCACCTCCAGATAAACACAAAAAGAATTTAAGCACATGTCAATAAAAGCACGGGGGCGTGCCTCTGAAAGCACATCCCCGTGGTGAGTTGTCATGTACGATCTGACAACATGCAACTGGGACACGTGGACACGGGGCCGTGCTTCTAACCTCCAGACAACCTATAAATAGAGACTCTTGTGGCATTTGATAAGTGTGCTTGAAGTAGATCTCTAAACGGGTTTCTCTTATAAAAACACCCACATTACACTCATATTGAAGATCTTGTGAGGAGTTTGAAGGCTTGGAGGTTACCATCATAATCCATCATCATCATTAAGGAGGGAGATTCATCCACATTTGGTTAGATTGCTCTAGTTTAATCATGTGTTTATTATCATCATCTCTTTTAATGTTCATAACAATGCTCATTAAGAGCTAAACTCCATTTACCATCTGAAATCTATGAAGAAGCTTTGTTTTAGTTGATGGTTATATAAAACATGTGATTTAGTTAAGTAAAGTACATGGTTATCTTGCAATTATAAACATTTGTGTCCATGGATCGATACTTGGTTCTTACCAATACTAACCTACATATACGATAGGTACACTTTCCTATTTTGTTTGTGTTTAGTTTTAGTAGAAATCACTTTTATAAATTTAAAACACGATCTTGTGCTAAGCTTATAATCTCCCATCCTTTACATTTACCATCACACGCAGCACACGCAATCAAAGTTTTTGGCGCCGTTTCCGGGGACACGATACGTTTATAAGAACGATCCAAGTTTTAATTTAATCATTGTTTATAATTGTAGAAATTTCCTTTTTAACTATTATTTTATTTTATTATATTTATTATTTTTAAAGATAGCCTAACCTTTACTTTAGTTTAATTAACTTATACCTTCGTTTAGTTTTAGAATAGCTTAGCCTAACTCTTAGCCTAACTTTAACTAACCATTAAGTTGAATTAACCCCATGTATGTCCTCTACATTCGGACATGAGCTTGTTTCTCCAATTTCTGAACCGGAACGACTATTTCGTCGACGAACGCGTAAACGAACTGCAGAAACCTCCGAAACAATCAAAGACGAGTCAGTAGACGCCACGACATCAGGATAAAATCAAACCAAAGAAATGATGGAAGCACAGAACAATGAACCGAACATGAGCCAGTATGCCAAGCCAACTCTCGAGGCTACGGCACTTGAGTGGCTCCACCCGATATCACCGAACATTTCGAAATCAAATCAAGCACCATTCATATGGTGGAAAATTCAGTTCAATTTCATGGTCTCCTTGACGAAGACCCTCTTTCTCATATATCTCGATTCTTACGAATATGCGGAACCTTTAAAATCTAAAACTGTTTAGAAGATCAGATCAAACTCAAACTCTTTCCTTTCTCTCTAAGGGGACAAGCCCTGGAATGGATAGAATCTCTTTCCTCTGGTTCCATCACCACTTGGGACCAGATGGTTGAACTGTTTCTCCTCAAATATTTTCTGCCTGATAAAACTGCCAAATACCGAGCAGCATTACCGGATTCCGGACCGATGATGATGAGTCGTTACACGTAGCATGGGAGAGATATAAAAGTCTTCTGAGAAAATGCCCACATCATGGACTGAGCGTATGGTTACAAGTACAAACTTTCTTTGACTCACAATCCAGTCAAAACAAACAGGCCATCGACCAAATCGCCGGTGGAGACCTGGGATCCAAATCACCTAATGAAGCATTTGAAGTCCTGGATGAAGGCAGCAAAGAAACGTTTCGCTTACAACCCACCAAGATCTACACCAACCCATAAAGGAATACACCACGTCGATTCCAACACTCTTGTCATCGCAAAACTTGAAGCCCTTTCTAAGAAATTCGAACAACTTCAAGCCTAATTATTAAAAACCAAGATCACCTGTGACACCTGTGGAGGAACTCATAAGACAAGTGACTTCAAACAAGTCATTATGGCCATGGAAGAAGTTGACTTCATCGACCGTCAAAACAACGCTTTTAGCAACAACTACAATCCAGGATGGAGAAACCACCCGAATTTCAGCTGGAAAGACGGAGGTAACACTCAAACCCTACCCGGATTCGAAAAGAGACCGATGAATCAATCCTTCCAGCTTAAACCACAATTCCAAACCAAAGTACCAGTAGCCATCAAAAGCCGAGCTACTCGAAAATTGAAGAAATGTTGATGCACATCATGACAAAAACAATTGAAGCAGAAAGGAAGGCCGACTCAAGAGCCGTTGATATCAACGGAGTATTGTTAAAGCATGAAGCTGACCTAAAGAGTCAACAAGCATCATTGCAGAATCTAGAAAATCAGATAAGACAGATTGCCCGACAATTGTCTGAAAGACCACCTCGCGCTCTTCCAAGCAACACTATAACAAAGCCAAATGCAGCAGCCAACGCTGTTACATTAAGAAGTGGCACAACCACTGTTGCCAGCTTCAGAACCAGTTATGGAGAATGAATCCCCTGAAAAAACGCAGGAAAGACTGATCCCAATAGGTCAGTCCGAACTTATGTTACACTTATTCCATACCCTGGACGGCTGAAACAGGAGAGATTGTAAGCTCAGTATCGGAAGTTTTTAGAACTCTTCAAACAACTCCACATCAACATCCCTTTCATCGAATCCATTGCTCAAATGCCAAACTATGCAAGGTTTCTCAAAGAAGTGCTGACCAACAAAAGAAAGCTGGAGGAGCTCTCGCATGTCACCTTGAGTAAAGAATGTTCAGTTGTCCTCCAAAGCAAGCTGCCGCCAAAAATGACTGATCCAGGGAGCTTTACTATCCCTTGTCTCATAGGAAATTTGTCTGTTAGTAATGCCTTGGCTGACCTAGGAGCTAGTATTAACTTAATGCCTTATGCGGTTTTTGCAAAACCAGGGATATGAGAACCAAAGCCCACCCGCATGAGCATTTAGTTAGCAGACCGATCCGTCAAATATCCTCGGGGCATTATTGAAAACATGCTTGTCAAAATTGACAAGTTTGTTTTCCCAGTAGATTTTGTGATTCTAGACATGGAGGAAGACAAAAGTGTACCTCTGATTTTAGGAAGACCCTTCTTAGCCACTGCAAAGGTTATTATTGATGTTTGCATTGGAAAACTCACTCTCAGGGTCAATGACGAGGCAATCACTTTTGACATAGGAAAATCTATTCAATATCCGTAACATCACGATGACACATTATATTGTGTCGATATCGTCGATTCTATCGTGAGTTGCTATGTGCGAGATTCCTCCATCACTATCCCACTCTAAACACAAGTCCTAACCGAAACCATCACCATACCCATTTTAGAATATGAAAATCTCAATACTAACAACAACAATCAATAAACATCAGAAGTAGTATGTGAGATCACCGAATGCATTGAAAAATCAAAACCATCAATCGAAGAACCACCAGCCTTAGAATTAAAAAAAACTCCCAAATCATTTCGAATACGCCTTTCTAGAAAAAGAGTCTCAACTCCCAGTAATTATTTCGTCTCACCTTTTGAAAGAAGAGAAAGACGAGCTTCTTAAGGTTCTCAAAAACCATAAGAAAGCCATCGCATGGAAGATCATCGATATCAAGGGCATTAGTCCTTCCTTTTGTACTCACAAACTTCTCATGGAGGAAGAATACAAACCCGTGGTCCAACATCAAAGATGTCTCAATCCCAACATGCAAGAAGTGGTAAAGAAGGAAGTAATCAAACTCCTTGATGCCGGATTAATCTACCCAATCTCATATTCACCTTGGGTTAGTCCAGTTCAAGTAGTACCCAAGAAGGGAGGAATGACAATTGTAATGAACGAGAATGACGAGCTAATTCCAATGAGGACCATCACAGGCTGGCGAGTTTGCATTGATTACTGGAAGCTTAATAACGCCACAAGAAAAGATCATTTTCCACTCCCTTTTATCGATCAAATGCTCGAACGTTTATCTGGAAAAATGTTCCACTGTTTTCTTGATGGATTCTCCGGATACTTTCAAATTCCCATTGCTCATGAAGATCAGGAGAAAACTACATTTACATGCCCGTATGGAACCTTCGTCTACCGAAGAATTCCATTTGGACTATGTAATGCTCCAGCCACCTTCCAACGTTGCATGGTGGCCATCTTTCATGAAATGATCGAACACTCTATGGAAGTTTTCATGGACGACTTCTCAGTCTTTTGAGACTCCTTCGATCATTGTTTAAAAAACCTAGACAAAATGTTTACTAGGTGTGAAGAAGTGAAGTTAGTACTTAACTGGGAAAAATGCCACTTTATGGTTAAATAGGGCATTGTTCTCGGTCACAAGATATCTCAAAAAGGATTGGAAGCTGATAGGTCAAAGATAGAAACCATTTCGAAACTTCCGCCACCAACTTCAGTTAGAGACATTAGAAGTTTTCTAGGTCACGCAGGATTCTACCGCCGCTTCATAAAAGACTTTTCCAAAATTGCTAGACCTATGACCAAACTTCTGTAGAAAGACACACCATTCGTCTTCTCTGAAGAATGTGTTGAATCATTCAACATATTAAATGACAAACTTGTCAACACACCAATCATGACTACACCCGATTGGACCCTTCCATTCGAAATCATGTGCGATGCAAGTGACTTTGCAGTTGGAGCCGTACTCGGACAACGCAAAGAGAAACATTTTCACCCAATTTACTATGCTAGTAAAACTCTTAATGATGCACAGGAAAATTACACCACAACGGAAAAAGAGTTATTAGCAGTAGCTTTGAAAAATTTAGATCCTACCTAGTTCTTTCCGAAACAATTGTTTACGCCGACCATGCCGCCATACGCTACCTCTTCAACAAACATGATGTCAAACCCAGACTTATCCGATGGATTCTACTACTCCAAGAATTCGACATAGAGGTCAAGGACAAGAAAGGAGCAGAGAATGTAGCCGCATACCATCTTTCACGTTTAGAATGCCCAGCTTCAAAAGAACATCGCAAGGAAACTATTGATGATAATTTTCCTCGCGAAGTTCTCATACATATCCAAGAATTAATGAAAGAGGAAGATGAAAGTCCTTGGTTTGCCGATTTCGCAAACTATTTAGCTTGTAAAATCTTAAGAAAAGGTCTAACTCATCAGCAGCGGAAGAAAATTCTTTTCGGACTTTAAGTTCTATTTCTGGGAAGATCCATAATGTTTTTTATTTAAATTAAGTCCACGTCATAATAACTATAATTTATACATTATAATGTAACTAAAATTTCGTAACTAATACAATTATAATAATATTTACAACTTAAATCTAATCTACCTATAGTATAAATTAAATATTTTCTTAAAATAAAATGAAAACTTTCATTACTATTCATTCAAAATTATATATAAAAATTATTAAAATCAAAATATTTTAAAACAACTTCTAAATGCAATCTAATTAACAAAAATATTTAATCTTACTAATATCCACCTGACATCATTCTAAGGTATCCACCTAGATGTTATGTCACATGTTTCCTACCTTAGGTATGCCAACTCATTATTTTCATATTATATATACCTTAACATTAAAAACCATAATAAACATATTTAGTTCTCTCTCTCTCCCGTGTTTTACATCCACACTCTGACGACGGGCTCTCATTTCCACCGGTTTAATATTTCTTCTACTTTAAGGTTCGATGATCATGTATTATTGAATATTATTCCGATTATCTTTCATTTTAGTTTAATGACCATTGTTTAATCTGATTATCGTTTATTCTATTTAGGTTTTAAATCAAAATCCTAGGTTAAATGAACATGTTGAAGTTTATGAAATTGTTTCATCTTTTCAACAATGAATGGTTGATTTAGGTGTTGTTTACAATTATTTTCTTAAATATGGTTGATTTAAGTGGTCATTAGAATTATTGTCTTACATATTCCGGTTAAATCCATTGTTAGTTCTTGCTAAACCAAAATATGTGTTTTTATTTTTTACTTTAGTATATATAAATTATAAAATTATTATGTAACATCAATTTAATTTTATTCATTTCAGCTTCTGCGGTCCAAGATTGTAAATTAGAAAATTGTCTCAAATGAGTGTGGATGGTATATTTAATTTGGATGATATTTTTTTTTAAATTTTCAGATGGTGGAGCAAAATGAGTTTTTTTTGTTAAAATATTTGAAAAAGTTGATGGTGGTTTAATATGAAAGTACATGTTTAGGTCTTTTGTTGATGTTTTTTGATGGTTTGGTGTACATTAACTTATTGTAACTTTAAACTTTTAATATCTAGAAATTGTAAATGGTTAACATTTTGATCCGAAAGTTGAAGAAGTTTTTGTTGCTTGAATTTGTTTAAATTTCTTATGTTTGTTGACATGTTTTTCCACCCGTGTGTAACACAGGCCTATACCCTAGTATATACAGTATGGTTATCCAAATTTAACACCAATTTTCTCAATTCACCTTCCTCCAAATAGATGACTTCATTTCCAAATCTTGGGTATAATAAAATTGACGAAATTCATAAATTGTTGATATAAATAAATTACAAACATTACTACAAACATAAAAATAAGTTTTTAACCTCAAAAATCAGTTGAAATATGGTTCAAAAGATCCTAAACTAGGGATGAGTCTAGTACTGAACCAATCATGAAAATCGTGATTTTCCTAAAATATTGGTATTGGTACTTAAGTCAAAAATTCAAGAAATTACCAAACCGAGCCAGTACCATATTGATCCCGAAACGCCAAAAAGTAAGTACCGAATTGGTACCAACGATACCAAATCGGTATCAATACCCGTTTGCTTATCCCTACAATACATGTTTACTCCAAAAATACTGGTGACACGCTATTGTACCCTACCCTCAATATATACACATTAAAGACAAGTAAATTATTTGCTAGTCGAACAAAAAAGAAACAAAATACAAACTAGAAATAAAAATAGACAACATAGCGAAGTTAATCCGCGTCTGAGATTTCATCTTCGTCTTCATCCAAGATGTAAACTAGAGCACGCTTTCTCGTTGCAAAAACACAAGCAACACCTCTAGATGCTGAACATTTGTTTATTAACAGAAGTCAAAAACATTATTATATAGCAAAACTACATAACAAAAGATAAGACATTTGTTGAAAGAACTACTTACCACTAACTGCTAGAGGTGCAGTCACAGAGTGAGGAATTCCTCTTACTTTCAAACTATCCATTTGCAAGTACACAACAGACTCCTGATATAAACATAATATCAAGATTTGGAAAGGAAAAAAATATGATTATTAAGTTGGTATTTATTATGTGGGACCCACAAAACAAACCTTAAGTTGATGCAATTTCCAAAGGCTTGCACAATTGTCATACAAGCTTTTTCCAAGTTTTCAGAGGACGGCCCGTTTAATAGTAGAACAAGTTGACATTCCTGTTATTAGCAAAATGTTAATAAAGTATTCATATCCCACAAAATCACAATATTGCCCTTCTTCACTAAGTTTCAAGTACTGATGAGCAATCATGAATTTTGTCAACAAGATTGCTCCTTTTTCTATTACCCACAAGGTTATTTTAGACATTTGACTAAAAGTCAAAAACTTGTATTTTAGTATAATGTAAAGATGCAAGTTGGAGTGCAAGCAAAGTATCTTATATAGAGAAAGATCCATAACGATAGCCGTCAGGAACACATAACAACACAGCTTCTAGATCATTTTTCATTAAACACCTTGTAACAACTATGCAATTTGCAAGATCTGATGAAGACTCATCGGGTAATATGAATGATATATAATCCACAAAATTCTGTTTTCTCTGGTGCTCAGTGTACTATGTTTAACTTGCTTTTAGGGGCATAAGCGTCAATAAAGTAACAACTTACCTTGTAATATGATATGGAAGTATACTGATAAATATACTAAATATGATTTTATAAATTGTACTATGTTTAACTTGCTTGAAGAAATCAATTTTTGAAAACTGAATAACTTTCAGCAACTGCCAGCCTTTTTGGCCCATTTGACTTTTCGCTAAGTTTCTAATTTTGACCCGTTAGAGATCAAATCCAACTCAAATCAGCCTTTTTAGGTAAATTGCAACTTCTAGCAAAACAACAAACCTATTGAACGCCAGAAGCTGGTGCTGGTCACTTGGTTCCGACATTAACATTTTCACACATTTGTGAATCCAATTGAAGAAATTTGAAAACTGCAAAATAAACAAATATTAAACTGTTTTTACTTTATTATCATTACTCAAAGAAATGATGATCTTTTGAATTAGAACAATCACCTGTTGAACAGAGGAGGATAAAACCGTCATAAAGCGTTGGACTTGAACGAGCAGCATTCCCGCCTTCTCGGTTGCATTATTGATTAAATTCTGGTTTAAACCGACACTTTGATACCTTGACCGCCACTTAGAAAGTCCTCTCAGTTCCCCTAATCTAAATACAATCATCTCTGCAGCAGGCTGAACACCAATACATTATTCTTCAAAACCAGAGTTGACTATAAAGTATAAACAGGTCAACTAACGTGTCAAATTAGGTTACCAGTAGATGTTCAAGAACGATAACCTGAAGATCCTTCCCGGCCCCACAAACTGACTTTGATATCCGTTTAAGACCCTGGGTCACCAATAACTTTTCATCAGCAAAAGTTTTGTATAAATAATATCTCAAACATTATATAAATTTTATACCGCTTCAGCAAGAGAGTTAACTAAAAATTGGTGAACAGCTGGACTTGTGCGGGCCCCACCAATAAGGCTAAGAAACTCATCTTGTGGGGTTGAATCCAATCCTACGGTTGATAAGTTGGAAAAGAAAAGTCAGAAATCATCATAATGTAACATTGATACATTTGTGTAGGTCTCTAAACGAACCGAACGTTAGTGAAAAGTTCAGCAGGAAGTTCGTTTATGTTCGTTCATTTTATAACCGAATGAACATGAACACCATATTTTTCATTTAGTTAAACGAATGAACATGTACATATGCCTTGTTTGTTCACTTACATTCCTGAAAGGTCGTTTATATCTGTTCATTTATGTCCTCCATTACGTTCATTTAAATATTCATGCACATTTATTATTAATGTTGATATAATATCAATTTGAATTTTATATTTAAAGAACTTTATTATGTATCTTGTTTACCTTTTAAATGTTGGATTTAACGATTATGGTATTTTAGACTTTAACTTGGGTAAAAATCTATCTCTAAAACAACAGGAAAGAGACAACTTTCTCTCCCGTCAACTGTACGGTCCACCGGAAACGTACACATTTTGCAGTACGGCCCACTGGAAACGTACACATTTTTCACCGGAGCTCACACAAACACTCAACACTCAACGGTCCACCGGAGCTCCGTCGATATTTGCACCGGAGCTCTGTCAAACTTAATCACCGAACGGTCCACCAAGCTCAACCAAACACCCAACGGTCCACCGGAGCTCCACCACACCCACTAATCTTCGAATCTCCGGCAACTGCTACGTCAATATTTGCTCCTCCGAAAGCTTCTTGAGTAGTGACTCAGTTTTCAACCTGACGATCTCGCAACAAACACCAAGTGCACTCAATCCTAAACTTTTAATTCTTCTACAAACACGAGCTTGCCGGATCTGCTGTCGAGCCGCCTCCTGACGCTGCGTCACCACCCACGGCCGCCGTAAAAGTCGCCGGAATTGTTGGTTCACCTTGTTGGTTTGTCTAGCTCGATTCGTTATATCTCGGTGGTCTCCCGGTTGAGCTGTATCTACCTTCATCATCTTCACGGTATACTCGTTCCTTTCTCACTATTATTATTATTAGTATTATTATTATTATTATCATTAGAACATACGTGATCCGGATCTTTGGAGTTTATTTTCATTTTAAGATCTCTTGACTATTATTGTTATTGCTACACACTATTATTATTATTATTGTTATTATTATTATTAGTTTTTGTTACTAGTATTATTATTATTGATTTGGTGTTCTATTGCTTGTGTTTGTGTGATTAGTTGCAACCATAGAGCGTAGGAACCATGACTATTACTTGAGACCATGTCCTGAAACGAGGGGTGTAGGAAAGAGTAAAGATAGGGACCGTATATTGCGTTTGGCTTCTTGGAATGTAGGAACTTTAAATGGTAAGTTGCTAGAATTGGTAGATGTGCTTAAAAGACGTAGGGTTCAGATAGCATGCCTCCAGGAGACTAAGTGGAAAGGACATAGAGGGGCTGAGTGTAATGGGTATAAGTTGTGGTACTCGGGGTCTGATGGAGCTAGGAATGGAGTGGGGTTTCTAGTGGCCAAGGAAATATACACTAGTGTGGTGGAGGTGATAAGACATAATGACAGGATTATGGTGTTGAAATTAGTACTAGGAGAGGAAGTAGTGGCAGTAGTCTCCGCCTACGCGCCTCATGTAGGCCTAGGGGATCAGGAAAAGAGAGAATTTTGGGATTGCCTAGACGCAGTGGTAGGGGGCATACCTAGGGGGGAGAGGATTTGCATAGGAGGTGATTTTAATGGACACATTGGTAAGGCTAACGATGGTTTTCAAGCCGTTCATGGGGGTTTCGGTTTTGGTGATAGGAATGAGACCGGAACAGATCTTCTAGAGTTTGCGGTGGCACATGACCTAGGTATTATAAATTCTTTTTTTAGGAAACAAGATTCTCTTTTAATCACTTTTAGCAGTGGCGGACGCGACACGCAAATTGACTACCTTTTGATGAGGCAAGGAGACCGACGTTGGTGGAAGGACTGCAAAGTCATACCTGGAGAGGCAGTTGTGACTCAACATCGACTACTAGTGACAGATATAGCCTTCAGAAGTAAGGTGACTGTTCGAGAGAAGAAAGGTACACCGAGAATTCGATGGGGAAATTTGAAGGATGAAAATCTCCTACTGTTTAAGGATAAACTCATGATGCATACGCGGGCTCGACTAAATGGGGACTCAACTCATATATGGGAAGCTATGGAGACAAAGATCATCCAAGTAGCAAAGGAGACTCTCGGGGTCACAACAGGAAAGACAAGTGGGCATAAGGAGTCTTGGTGGTGGAATGACGCAGTGCAAGACAAGATAAGGGACAAACAAGGATGTTTTAGGGAGCTAATGAGATGCACGAATGAGGAGGAGCGAGTGGAATTGAGGGACAACTACAAAACGGCCAAGATAGAGGCGAAGAAGGCAGTGGCGGAAGCAAAGAAGGCGGCCTTTAAACGGATGTATGAAAGTCTAGAAACAAAAGAGGGGGAACATGCTATGTTTAAGATTGCCAAAGCCAGGGAGCGTAGAAGGCAAGATCTAGGACCGGTGAAGTTCATAAAGGATACAGATGGGCATGTACTGGTCAAAGAGCAGGACATCAAGCTAAGATGGCAAACCTACTTCCACAATCTTTTTAACAATAGGACAGCTTTCCAAGAAGAACATGACAACACAAACTTTCAACGACAACAATCGAATAACTGCTACTGCCGTCGGATCACACGAGAAGAGGTGAAGGATGCACTTAGGAGGATGGGAAGGTCTAAGGCGGTTGGCCCAGACAACATACCCATCGAGGTGTGGAAGTGTCTGGGGGAGGAAGGAGTCATGTGGTTAACTACTCTGTTCAATAGTATTCTCAAATCAGGTAAGATGCCAGACCAGTGGAGGAGCAGCGTTGTAGTTCCTATCTATAAGAACAAAGGAGACGCCCAATGTTGTGGTAACTACCGAGGAATCAAACTACTAAGTCATACTATGAAGCTATGGGAAAGAGTGATTGAGGGTAGACTTAGACGAGAAACTCAGGTTACGGTCAACCAATTTGGCTTCATGCCGGGGCGTTCCACCACAGAGGCAATACACCTTATAAGAAGATTAATGGAAAAGTATAGGGAGAAGAAGCGTGATCTACATATGGTGTTTATTGACCTAGAAAAGGCCTACGACAGTGTGCCACGACAGGTGCTCTGGGAGTGCTTGGAGGGTAGAAGAGTGCCCAGGAAATACATAGAGATAATTATGGATATGTATACCAGGAGTGAAACAAGTGTCCGTGCGCCAGTGGGGGATACTGATTTCTTTCCTGTAGAGGTAGGTCTTCACCAGGGGTCAGCGTTGAGCCCGTTTCTTTTTGCAGTAGTCTTGGATGAGTTGTCAAAGTCGATTCAGGAGACTCTCCCGTGGTGCATGATGTTCGCAGACGATATTGTGTTACTTGCTGAGAAAAAACAAGATCTAAACATGAGGCTTGAGGAGTGGCGAACAAACTTAGAGACAAAAGGTTTAAAGATTAGCCGATCTAAGACGGAGTACCTCCACTGTGATTTTGGTGGGATAAACGACAATGAAGACACACAGATCACAATTGAAGGGCAGGTGGTCCCGCAGGTAACGAAGTTCAAGTATTTAGGATCTTTTGTACAGAGCGATGGGGAATTAGACAGTGATGTGACCCACCGAGTTCAGGTAGGATGGTGTAGATGGAAAGCAGCCACAGGTATATTGTGCGACAAGAGTTTCCCGACTAAACTAAAGGGAAAATTCTATAGGGTGGCAGTTAGACCTGCAATGCTATATGGAACAGATTGTTGGGCCATCAAAAAGGCATAAGTGCGGAAGATGGAGGTAGCAGAAATGAGAATGCTACGTTGGATGTGTGGGCACACAAGGCTAGACCGAATAAGAAACGTTGTGTTTCGCGAGAGATTAGGGGTGGCGAACATAGCAGACAAGATAAGAGAGTGGAGATTGAGATGGTTTGGACATGTAAAGAGAAGACAGACGACGAATCCTGTTAGATCCGTAGAAAACATTACTATAGAGGGGAGGAGGGGTAGAGGACGACCGAAATTAACTTGGGATGAGAGGATTAGGCATGATTTGATAGACCTAAACCTCTCCGAGGACATGGTTGAGGATAGGAATTCGTGGAGAAGTAGAATTAAAGTTAAGGATTTTTAGAGAGAATTGAATACCTTAGGGCTTAGACTTAACTTATTTAGTCCACATACCATAATGGTATTTCCCTTGCATATATTATTATTATTATTATTATTATTATTATTAGCTTTTATATAGCTGTTAAACTGTGATCTTATTATTAATATTATATAATAATATTAATATTAATATTAATATTATTATAATTAGTAGTAGTTTTTATATAACTGTTAAAATTTGATTTCCTTTATTTTGCTTTATTTTCCTTTATTTTGCTTCATACGCATGTTCTTAGAGCCGAGGGTCTCTCTTGAAGCCACCTCTTTATTCCTTTGGATAGAGGTACGGTGTGCCTACATCCCACCCTCCCCAGACCCTACTTATAGCTTTGCTGTCGGTGGGATTTTACTGGGCATGATTGATTGATTGATTGATTGATAGACTTTAACTTGGGTATACATTAAGTTTTTTGTATGTATTCGTTTGCATTCGTTCATATATGTGTGTTTGTGTTTAATTATGTTCATTTGTGTATCTTCTCGTTCGTGAACCGTTCGTTAAGAATACTAACAAACACGAACACGTTCATTTTCTTAATCAACGAACATGAACAAGAAAATTCATTTGTTTAAGCATTCATGTTTGTTAGGTTTTTTTACAAGCCTGCGCTTGTGATTGGTTTTTAAAGATTTTATTACGTACCATGATCATGAATGAGACTAGATAAAGAATCAAATTTGTCATGAAATGTGTGCATTTCATCGGACCATTGTTTAGACATGACAGATAATGAAGCTCGGATGACTTCTGTTAAATCTTCATTGATTGAAGCCTGTTGAGCAACTTGATGAAGCTCGTTTCTCCTGCAACATTTAGGAATTACATACATAAAGATTTTCAAAGTCATCTGATAATTGGTGATTTTACTATTCACTAAAATTGTGTTCTTGAGTTTTATTTTTACGAATATAGAAGAGAAATTTTGATGTTTTTCCAATCTTTGTGAAATTATGAATATACACTCGTTTAGATGACTAACAAAATTTAATGACCTATACTAGTATATAAAACTATGTACACATCAATTATCAGGTAGCAACCCTTTAAACATTCAATTCACAGAAGCCGAGAACAAATACACGATAGAAGACTAATGCAAAGATTAAGAATCGATACAAAATGAACCAAGGAAAGTGAAATGTGTTAAGATTCGTCACATATATTTATGTACGTAATTATGATATAAAGCTCAAATAAGTTTAACTTTGACTTGTTAAATTTCGACTAGAATGATCTCAGGTTGCTTACTAAAAGCTCCACTCATTTACAGCCATGAATATAAGTGTTTTTTTGGTTTATAAATTGCGAGGAAGCTTAGTTGTTGTATAAGCTACTTTCTCAATAACAGTTGTCAGGTTTATGACAACTAAAGCATTCTATAGAGGGTAAAAAAAATAAGACTATTGGTAACCAACCTCTAGCCAAATATTGGACGAGACGGGTTTCATGGAACTGATTGACTACTAGTCAGAGATCTTAAGTTCTTAACTACCCTTTTAGCAATGACAAAAAAAGAAAATCGTGTGCTCCAAGATTTATAACATCTAACGACGACTCGATGAGAATAAGCATCTAGGTAAGTTTACACTAAAAAACTCCAGTAAAGAAAACAATACTATGTTCATATGGAGTCACAAAATAGAAAATTCAGGAGCAGTCAAGTCTTAGCATAAATAAAAAAAAATACCTTTTATAGAATATTGAAGTGTCAAGTGTTAAGAAATGGAACCCATGCAACTCATTTTCTGGAACTTGAAGCTCACCAGAACATAATACTGTCAAATGACAAAGATCTTTGGATAACTTCACCTGAATGCACAACCAATTAAGAAAGTAAAACCACTAATCATTGATATTGAAGATAATCATTTAGACTTGCTGCTTCTACTAATTATAAATGAAACTTAAACAAAAGTTGTATTAAGTGATAAAGAATTTACTGTACAGATTGAAGCATTCAGCAAATTGCAGTTAACATGATTGTTTGCAAGTGGACAACAAACTGAGAAGTCATGTATATCCTGCAATCCAACCAATAAACAAAACATAACTCAAGATACAAACCCATAATAATCTTTAAATATCAAGTCTGCATTCTTTTCATCATTTCCTTTTTCCAATTTGTGAGGCACATTTGCTTGAAACGAGGACAAAAAAGAACAGGCTCACAAAATGAAGAAGATTGATAGGCTTGTAAAAGAACTGAGCGTGTTCATGTTCGTTTAACCTTAACCAAACAAAAAATCGAACACGAAAAATCAACTGAACCTGGTTTTCTTGTTCGTTTGCTAAGAAAATGAACATGTTCGTGTCCATTCGTGAACATTATGATCAAACGGTTCACGAACATAACTGACCTTAGATGAACAAACATAACTAAGCTAAGACCAGATAAAAGTAATGTGAAGAACAATGTGTCGCGTCTAAAGAATTTTTGAAAGTAGACTATCTTGTAACGGGCCAAAAAAAAATAAATGAATATGTTAGCAAATATAAACAAATGAGCTTAAACAAACATAAAATAACCAATATATACGAACAAACGTAAATGCACATAAACAAACAAACATAAATGAATTTAAACGACCGTAAACGAATCCTCACAAATGAGACATGTGTTCATGTTCGTTCATTTATCTAAATAAACAAAACTTTTGGTCATGTTCGTTCATTTATCGAATATACAAACTTTTTGCCAAGCAGTTCACGAACTGTTCACTGAACGTTTGATTCATTTACAAGCCTAAATACAGGAATATTAAAGCTTACAATTTTCCCAATCGGAAATATGCCAAATATATTAAAGCTTATGATTCCATCTTTATCCGCACTACACAAAATATTAAACCGCTGATGTGAAGAATTTGATAATTCTAGTGAGAAATTTTCGCTTTCATCCATAAAACCAGTTTCTCCAGGCACGAGCCCAGGCATCCGAGGAGCTCTTGGGGCGGGAGGAAAGAAACGAGAGGTTCGGTCTCCATATTTTGAAAGAAAGTTGTCATCTTGAACAACACAAGTAGAACGTTAATAAGTTAATAATGAATGCTATTCAACTTGTGATAATCATACTGAAATTACTTGGCCTCCATCATCCTCCCAGTTGAGACAAACAACATCAACATTGTGAGATTTCATGCTTCTTAACAGCTTCCCATTCTGCTTACATAAAGTTTTAATCAACTTTTTTTTATCATAAACGTTTATTTTAAATACACAAAATAGGTCGCTCACTTCGACATCATGCAATGAAATAGTTCCATCTTGAAGGCCAATAGCTATTGCTTTACCATCTGGACGCCAACATAGAGACGTTATGCATTTTCCTGTAAAATGGTTAACATTTAGCAATGAGATATGTAAAACAAGTGAAATATAGGAACATAAAAGTGACCTGGAGAAATAGTCCATAGCCTCTGCCAATTAAAGCGATGCAACAATATCTTCGAATCCTCTGTAACCATAGCCAGCAAATCTTTCTCTGGGTTCCATTCAGCTAATTTAATCTTCACAGAATAGATTATATTAGTATGATGTTTCTTTAGAATGGATTCATTTGAAAATAAATTAAATTCTGACCTGTGAAGCTACTTGCTTGTCAAACTGAAGTTGAAATGGAACAATTCTTGAACCATCATCTGTTTCCATATCCACAGAGCCAACTCAACTGGAAATAATGAAGTTATTATTATTATTTTGTGTGTACATGATATGCACAATGCTGAATCGTGAATAGAGTCATAGCCATGACCAAAACAGGGAGCTGCTAGCCTAACTTGATTGATTGATTGATTGAAGATGAACAAATAAAAACTAAGAACCCTAGGAAGGAAAGCATAAAACGAATGAGAGTCATACCGATCGATTCAAACCAAAAGTAATTGCAGATTGGTACTAAAAACCGGTAACCCTAGCACTGTTCAACTGTCCACATGATTTGAATGATTTATAATTGTGAAAAAAGAAACATAACATGTCTAATAGACACATCCAATGATTTCTTAGAGCGCTGCTATCCGCAGATGACTTGGCGGACAAGTTACTATGAGGTGAATGCTTGTTATCTTGTTTCAGTGGGATCAATTTCCTCGTATTTACCACCCTTTCAACCATCTTTGCCCCATATGAACTTGGGCTTGTATTATCATTAGCATTAGCATATGCACGATTCAGTGCAGTAACCGGGACTGAACTTCCAATATTATGAACCAAACCGTTAGGTTAAAAGTAGAACCAGTTTAACATTTAATTATGAGCATTACTTGCAATTCCTATATATAAAGATTCAAGCTCAGAAAACCAACTGAAAGACATACTTATAACCTAGTTTACCAAAAAGGAAGCGATCTATATGAATAATTCAAACAATCAAATTGACTGATTCCCTGAAAGATAACATCAAAAATATTCTTATATGTGATTTAAATTCAAGGTGTTAAACAACTTATCACTTATGTGTATGCTTTTATTAAATCAGGTTCATATTCTTGACAAATTAAATAAACTATTTGATCATTACATAAATTTAATTATTCTTAACTTAGATTCTGGATCTATTTCCAGATTACATACCCAACTTACAAAACAATTCATATTAATTCAGTTATGATTTATTTATAAACTACAAAACAACTATAGGCTTAGAACAATCTGATTATGACATGCAAAATAATTGTATGCACCAAACCTTTTACCTTCATTGGTTAACTTTTTTTCATTTTTATAACATGCAAATTAATTTTATCATTTTTAAAATAATTTGGAGGTAATATTGTTAAAGAAAAATTGCAAATTTAATATATTTAAATCGTCAAACCTAATCGATTTGGTTTGCCGTTTTTAAAACAGCAGTCATCAGTTTAGTTCAAACTTTTTGTTAGAGCTAACCAAAGCGAATTGGTTTGCTGTTTTTACAAAAATCACAAAACTAACCTTGCGTTCACGAATAACATAAACATCCTCTTGTGAATCTTTTTCAAGTGCAAGCAATTCTACGAACTCATATATTCACGAATAACATAAACAGCCTCTTGTGAATCTTTTTCAAGTGCAAGCAATTCTTTAAAACTCATATCTTCCAAGCGATCACCCAATCTTTGCCTGGACAAATTCCATCAATAAAAAAGACAAAAGAGACCCATGACTGTATATTTGATCATAAATATATTGTATGAATACATAGCAGAATTAAACTTGAGGGAGTAAAGTGAAAGTTAATGCCTTAGTGGTACCTAATTAGCTTCCTAAGATTTCTGTTCACATCTTTCTGCTGTCTCAGTTCTTGCATTTTCTGCATAACATTTCTTGGAGAAACCATTAATAATAACTTCGTTTTAATGATTTCATCTATATATATTAAATCCGTTTGTCTCTTTAACAACTTATAAATTGATCCAAATGTGATATGGATCGTAAACATTAACCTGCCTCATTATTGTTGAATACGCGTTTAATGCTCCAGTGTAACGTCTCAGCGCGTCAGCTAGCAGTTTTGCTTCAGCATTGTACATGTAGGTGGACTTTTACAAGATCAGTAGGGTTTGCTACTGCAATTGCAAGAACACTTGCACAAATACAGCCAAATGACAAATAACTATCAATATGTACTAATTATGATTGAAAACTCAATTCAAAATAGAATTTTTTTTTTATTTTATCTCACCCGTTGTGAGGCCAGCAAGAAAGGTTGTAAAAGTACTCAGCCTTAGTCAAAGAGTACTCGCAAGGTGATTTTTACAACCATGCTAGCAAGTATTATAGTAGTGAAAGGAACATCTCCAATAACGTTATCACCCACATACAAGTTCTTAATCTGTTAGGCACAAAAAAACATACCTCAAATCTATATGCTACAATTTCTTCATAATCATATACAATAAGAATTAACTAACCTTGTCTGGTGGTCACTTGTCACCTCCAATGGATATTTCAGCACTGTCAATGCAATAAATTCATCAATGATAACATATAAACGAAATAATAAAAGCCACATAAATTAAAATATTTCCCAACCACCGTAATCTAAACAGCATATTACTAAATAAGAATCAATGTTTAAAGAATAAGATACACATCCGAAATCAGCCTAAATACACTCCAATTCAAGTTTCTTATCTCAAGTTCTAGAGGAACGACATGATTGAAATTGGTACCTTAACTGTTAACATTGAATCATTTACTTATTTAAGAGTTAACGACCATTTTCGTCCATGTGGTCTACTACTTTCGCCACTTCAGTCCAAAGTTTTAAATTTTGTTAATTTAGTCCTTTTAGTTTTAAATCTTATCCAGTTACGTCCCATCCATCAAACGGCATCCTGCTATGCCGTTAGTTTAAGGGTATTTTTTTCTTTCTTCTTTTTATTTTGAGTTAATGGTCATTTTAGTCCCTGTAGTTTGATACTTTTGCCATTTTAGTCCCTGTAGTTTTATTTTTGTCTTTCTTCTTTTTTATTTTTCTTTGATGAATGCATACTAGTTAGGGTTTAGAGATTAACACATCATAACGAAAATCTGGGTAGAAATCAACTATTATACAATAATAGGGATGGGCAAATTCGGGACTAGTACCGGTTGGTACCGGTACCGGTACCGAAATCGGTACCAATTTGGTACCGTCGGTACCTAATCGGTACCAACGTTTTGAGTTTCGGTACCGGTACGGTACGGGACCGGTATTTCCCGAAATTTTCTGAAATTTTACCTTAAATACCGGTCCTGTACTGGTACCCGTACCGAACCGAATATTTCGGTACTGGTACCAAGAATCCGCGATTTTCGGGACCAGGATTTTCGGTACCGGGACCGGTCGGTACCGGTACGGTCTCGATCTCATCCCTATACAATAATCAAATAAACGATTTTTTAATTTTTTTCTGTACAACTCGGTTTCAGTGAATTGTCTTGACTACTTTACCATTGAATTCCACCATATGGGAGAGTTTAGGAAATGTCTAGAAACTAAATACAAGGGGGTACGATTACTGTTGTCAACAGAGTAAATGCATACCTATATTGGAGGTTGCTCGATAGTTTTGGGCTTCGATTATGCTCTTCAAGTTTATAGACAGAAAAAAATTAAAAAATAATAATAAATAAGCTGAAATAAACCAAAAATTAAATTGACAAATTTTCAAACTTTGGACTGAAGTGACAAAAGTATCAAACCACAGGGACTAAAATGACCAAACTCAAAATAAAAAGAAGAAAGACAAAAATACTCTTAAACTAACGGTATAGCAGGATGCCGTTAGACGGATGGGACGTAATTGGCTAATATTTAAAACTATGAGGACCAAATTGACAAAATTTCAAACTTTGGACTGAAGTGGCGAAAGTAGCAAACCACAGGAACGAAAATGACCATTAACTTATATATGCCTCAATCTCTGATCCTACTACCACAATGAACATGCTACATATCAATTTCATTTTGTCTTACAGATTTTGATAGAATCAAGGGTAGAGGAGGTGCTAGGGCTTGCGATTGAGTTGGGTAGGGGTGCAAACGAGCCGAGCCGGTCGTTTAACTTACACAGAGCTCGAGCTCTATTTTCAAAGCTCGAGCTCGGCTCGTGAGTGAATTTTGAAGCTCAAGCTCGGCTCGTTTACTATTTATCAATTATTTTTTATATAATTATAATTATTTTTAGATATTTTTTTCTATTATAGTTTTATGTATAAAATAATATATATTATTTAGTTATTTTTATTTATTTTTTCATAACATTATATATATATATATATATATATATATATATTAATAATTATTAAATTTATATTTTAAAAAAATTATATAAATAACATGCTCGATTAGGCTCGCGAGCCGACTCGAGCTCGATAAGTGAAGCTCGGGCTCGGGCTCGTTTATTAAACAAGCTTATTTTTAAGCTTGAGCCCGGGCTCGAGCTCGATTAAGCTCGGCTCGATCGAGCTTTTTAACGAGCCGATCTCGAGTAGCTCGCTAGTAGCTCGGCTCATTTGCACCCCTAGAGTTGGGGATTGTGGAGACGATGAACAAACGATAATTAGTTTTAACAATTCAAGGGGTATTATGACGGGGTTATCCGGCTCAAAACCGGGCTAAATCAATGAGATCTCACCGTTTACAAATTAAGCAATCTGGTTGTTTTATAAGAGGTGATGAGCGACCAGAGCGCAACACGCAAGCACTTTACTAAAAAGATAGAAGGGGCTTTTCTTGTTTAGTAAAGTCTTTCTTTTTTATAGGAGTAGGTGCGTCATAACACTCTTCATTCGAAAATAATGAATGCAAAGTCGAGGCAGTCTACCTTGTTATCAAAAAGTGGTTGGGTAAAGCAAATATGTCATAGCTGACTTTTTTTTTGTCAAACTTACAGTTACCGTTCGTTGCTAAATTACTTGTTTTGTAAAACACAATTAATCATCTATTAGACAAAGTAAACAAACACCTCAACCCGGACCATATAAAAAAAAGCCAACACTAATTTATAAAAAAACAGATTAACTTTTTCAAAAACTTATCATTATTGTTTACGTTTACATCAGAACAATTAGTTAAGTGCTTCTTGCCTATTTAAAGGTTAATAGTTACCAATAATAAATAAATCATCAAAAAAAACTTCATTAAACATACATTGAATACAAAGATAACTTTATTTTGACATTTCATTAAACACTCGAAGTGTTAAATGAATCTGGGCTTGCATTTATTGTTATGCTCATGTGCTCATGCGTTAGAATAGAAGTTTGTTTTAGAACGTGTTTACTTTTATTTTTTGTGGTGTAATATCTTACAAAGGACTTAATAAGCATTTCATGAAATGATCACAATAGATGGCTATGTAATCATGCAATCATAATTTGGTAATTTAGTATAATCAAATATAATAGAAGCAACCAACCTTGTTCATTTGGTTAGGATAAGCCTGTAGCAATTAGGTCTTGATGGATCATGTATGACTCAACAACTTTATAATGTTTCGCTTGCATGTACAAACGTCAATTTTCAATCTTATCACACTTCAAGATAAGAGCGTTAATAATAGTAATACATAAATAACAAATTATCCACTCTTGTAAAATTAGAGACACAAGTTGACCTTTTTAGAATGTAAAAAGTATATGACTTAAAAAGTAATAATTAAATCATGATAAACACAATTTCTAGATCAAACGCTTTTTAGAACTAAAACGTCAATTACGGTTCGTTATGAACTTTGAACATGAAACGACCCATACACAACACGTACCTATAGTTTAAGCTGAAAACTGAAATTACAAATCACATTCCTCAATGTGTAAATTGTTAATACATAAGAGTGTAAGACTGCAAACTAAGAACAATAATCAACTGTTGTTGATATAGGTGGTCATATCTAATGCTCATATGTGAATATGGAGTTATACTTTAAATTCATTGCACAATTCTATCCGTCCCTTTCTCAAATTTTGAAACAAAATACGTGCAAAGATTGTTAATCAAGCATAAATCAATTTTTTACTTTATTAAGGGTATGTTTGGCAATGATCTTTTAAAAGCTTTTAGGAGCTTCAAGCTTTAAGTTTTTAAGAAAAAACTTATGTTTAGTAAAAAGCTTTGTTTGGTAGAAGTAGCTTCAAGCTTTTAGATTGGTAGAAAAAACTCCATATTTGAACGCTAGTATTGGTAGCGTTTGAGAAAAAGCTAGCTACAAGCTTTTACATTTGAATTTACAAGTTTAGTACTTGAACTTCTATCAACTTTTGTTAATTTATATAATAGTTACACATTCAACCCTTATTCAAAACTAACTACCCTCATGACTTTTTTAAGGGGCGTAACTTTTTCACACGTTAATAATTTTTTAAACAAATTACATCATAAAAACGAGCATTTTATTCTCTTTAATTTGAGCATGATATTGTTATACTTCTTTAACTTTAAAAAATTAACATACTACGTGATTATCGGTTATGATCGGTAACAAGTTGAGTCAGGTGAGCACGAGTCATGTGTAAGACCGAATTAGGAGTCGAGTCATATGAACTTGAGTCATGTGTAAGACCAAATTAGGGTCAGAACGAGTCGATACAAAAAGGGTTAAATTAGTTCGGTTCGTGTCGGTACGTTTTTGAGTCGAAAAGGGTCATGTCAGAACATGTTTCAGATTAGAACAGTGCATGTTCAGAGAGGGGTTCATAGAAAAATAGGTTGGTTTAAAAAATTATTTATTTGAAATTACTATATATTTCAGCTTTGTTTCTTGATTTTCGTCATCAGTTACACGCTTACAGTCTTTCCATGAATTACACGTCTACATTATGGTTATGCATGCATCGTCATCAAGTGAATCATGTACCGACACTAATTATGCGGTTGATGTTAGGTTGTATGCTCATTCCGCCGCACCACGCGGACACCCAACTAGTTTTATTAAAAGCTTCTACTAATCTGCCAAACACCTAAACAAATTTAAAAAGCTACAGCTAGCAGCTACCAGCTTCCAGCCTTCAGCTTACAGCTAACAGCCACCAGCTAGTTTTGCCAAACATACCCTAAGTCAACAAACTACACACAATTGAACACAAACGCTTTTTCATAGAAGGAAAATGTTTGTAATTATGCAATTCAAACAACAGTCCTGCTACAATGTTGATATAACTTCGTTCATCTACATTACGAATATGAGATGATTATTAATATATATGGAATTTAAAAACTAAACATTAAACATGAATACACTAAACATTAAAGATGATGTGCTGCAAGCCTCTAGTGCTTATTACCCATTCTGTTACAAAATCAAACAAGGTTTTTCCATAATTAACACCGACCATCATAAGAAACTAACAAAAATGATCTTAGAAGGTGTCTAAGAGTCGCAAGAGAGTTTGGGAATCACTCTGTGACATTGGGGTCAAGTAAATTGTGTCTATACAGAGACCGGAATTTCTAGGTTATTTATATCTTTTATAGCATATCATTCAGTTTAATAAAAAACGAAAATGACGGCTGGTGCAGTTTTCAAGGCAGATGAAATTTTATAAGAGAGGGGATCGTGCAACTGATACAAAAAAAGAACGACATGGCTATTGTGCTATTATTTATGCCTGAGGATATTCTATTGCAAGTTTCTGAATTTGAAACAACCCAGGAGATGTAGAATGCACTAAATGTAACACCCCAACCTACGGTGAAATATGTCAGGGCGTTACGTAGGGCTGTCACTTTTACCCGCAACCCGAAAAAACTTGTACCCGAACCCGAACTAACCCGACTCGAAGAACCCGAACCCGAGAAAAGACTAACCCGAACCGAAGTAATTTAGGTTGGTTCTCGGGTTTGATTTATAAGATTTGGGTCAACCCGAAAAACCCGAATAAACTTTTAGTTTTGAAATTTAATATATATTTTTATGTATAATAGGCTACGTCTTAGCCACTAAAGTTAACAAAATCTAATTTTAATCGACTGTTGTCATTCTAACTATTATGGATCAATTGTTTATTATTAAATTATGTATTTCGTTTATTACTAATAGCAACCATAATCGAACAACCAAAATCACGCTCGATTGAATACAATTATGGTTCGATTTACTTTTACTCTTCTTTGAATTGTTTTATCATGTTAGTTTAGCTTATTATTTGATTATTTGTGTTATAAGCAAAAAAGAATATAAGAATATGTTGTTTTAATTTTAGCATTGTAGCCTTTAAAAAAATTTTGGTTTTGTGTTTTAATTTCTAGAATATTCGAAACCCGATTAACCCAACCCGGAAAAACCCGGACCCGAATTACCCGAACCCGAAAAACCCGTGAGAGATTTGGGTTGGTTTCGGGTCAAGATTTAAAACTTTGAAACCCGAAGAACCCGACGCGAAAAACCCGAAACCCGAAAAACGAACCCGAAGAACACCCCTAGCGTTACGTTAATTGCTCAAAGAATCGTAGTACAAACTAAAGTGACAATATATATATATATATAAGAGAAGTTTGGTGCCGCTAACCAAGTGGCGGCACCAAACTTGTCCACATCATTTTGATTTTTTTAAGTATTGGTAGCACAGCGAACGTAACGAGAACCGACCTAACGTTAATTTTTTATTACGTAATAGAAACAAACTGAATTCGTGTAAACTCACTGCATCAACGTCCGGGACTGACAATGCTAGGGTTTTGAAGTCATTTCGTTTTTTTGTTTTAGTTCCGGTACCATGACCAACGTAACGAAAGCCAGTCTATGCCAATTTTCTTTTTTTCTTTTTTGTTTTTGTTTCAATACCGTAACGAACGAGAAAGAAGAAACCGCCCAAATTCGCATTAAGTCACTGCCTTTTGTTTTAGTTCCAGTACCACTGTAACGAAAACCGACCAACTGTCATTTTTGTTTTAGTTCTGGTATCGTAAGAAATTGGCCGAATTCACGTCGACTTATCATCTCAACACTTGAGACCGAAAACGCTTAAGTTTTACCACCACCCATATTTTACCAACCTGTTTGGCGCAACGCGCCAGGTAAACTCCTAGTTTGTTTTTATTATTAAAAATAAATCATCACACTAAAAGAACCATATAAAACATGCGTGGTTGAAAGGAATGGAATGAAAGGGGAATGGAATGGACAAAGTAATGAAATGGATCATTACCATTCCTTTGTCTTATTTGGTTAACATATGGAAATGAAATGAATAATTAATTTATGTTGCTTGGTATCCGAAAAATTTTTTAAGAATGAAATTGAAATAATAAAAATATTCCTATCCCAATATATATATATATATATATTTTTACAAAAAAAAAAAAAAAAACTGAAATGGTGACGGTGGTGGTAGCTATGGAGATGAAAATGGTAGTGGCGGTGGCGACGGTGGTGGTGGTGGCGGTTAGGCCACGGGGGTGGTGGTTGTGGTGGTGGTGGCCAAGCGATGGTAGCATTAGTAGTGATGGCGGTGGTAGGGTGGTGATGACAGTGGTGGTGGCCAGGCAGTGATAGTGGTAGTGGTGGTTATGGTCGGGTGGCGATGGTGACAATGGTTGTCGTGGTTATGGCGACGATAGTGGCGGTGGTAGCTTTGGTGGTAAGGTGGTGGTGGTGGAGGTGGTGATGGCGACGGTGGCGGCGACGGTGGTGGCGACGGAGGTGGTGGTGGTGACGGTGGCGGTGGTGGTCAGATGATGGTGGTGGCGGTGGTTGTTAGATGATGGTGTTGTTGAAAAAGTAGATTGAAGGAGGAATGAAATGAAAAAAAAGAAGGGGGGTGGGAAGGAATGGTTTTGATGGAATGGGATTCCATGTTTAATGGATGATTCCATTCCATTGTGCAACCAAACACCTCTTATTTCATTCTCACGTAATGAATCATTCCATTCCGCCTGTCATTACTGCATAACAAACGCTACCTAACAGTTCAACATATTGTTTTATTATCCTTAAGGTATCATTACGCGATCTTCTGAGCAAATCATAACCTGCAAAATGTATAAAATATAATATGATTAACACAAATGTTGATGAGCCCTTCACACAACTTAAATATTTTTATAAATCATTTTTGAAAATGAGATGTTACATAAGACATCCATAGTAATAGGCCTTGCTACTAGGGGTTATCGGGATTGTTACGTTTAATTTAGTTTAGATTTTTTTACAAATATTAAAGTCAAGAGGAGATATAATACCGTTTAAACAAATAGTAACACAATTTAGTGTTGTGTGTAAAAGCTACTAAAATCCTATAAACAATTACACATAACGATGAGCGTGCATAAATGTATTTTTAACACGTTTATTAAATATCTCGTGTTTCACAACAAAATAACATCTGATATAGAGAACCACTTTGTGTGTTTTTATTCTTAGATAGTGATTCTATTTGTTGAGTGTAAATGATACGAGCTTATATTAAAGTATATGTTAAACGAGCTTAAGACTGAACTTCATATAACAAAATTGACTAGACTAGCGAGATTAAACTAACCTATTATTAATTATATACATATATATTTACATAATTACTGTTAGTATTATAATTGTAATGTTAAAAGTAAATAATAGGAATAATATTCTTTTCTCATAGTTGTACTTATATAATTTTAAATAAATAGTTAGTGTGACAACTATAATTACGAATTTATATTATTTCAGAAGTATATATTTATTTAAATGTAAAGTATGATAGAATAAGCGGCTTTACACATTTAGGTTGTGTTTGTTTTGGCTTATAAGGTCTGTAATGAGCCTATGTTTATGGGCGCGTATACATAAGCTCTTGAAGACTGTTTTTTTTTTAAGATCTGAAAATTGCTTTTATGGTCTTAAAAAATAAGTTTTTTTCACCATCTTCACACTTCTTCACATCATACCAAGTACCGACACCCAATGTCCAACACCACCACCACCTACCGTCCGCCACCACCACCATCCACCGTCCGCTGCCACCACCACCCACCACCACCGTTCGCCGCCACCACCATCACCCCCACCACCACCGTTAACAACTCACCACCACCACCGTTAACCACCCACCACCACCACCGTCCATCACCACCACCACCCCCGTCGGCCACAACCACCGTCCACTACCACCACCACCCACCATCCGTCGCCACCACCACCCGTCACCACCATCCACCACCACTACCCACCGTCCGCCGCCACCACCATCCAACAGCACCACCCCGCCACCACCCCCCTGCCACAACCATCCACCACCACCATAGTCCACCACCCACCACCACCGTTCATCACCACCACCCATTGTCGGCCACCATCACGATCCACCACCCACCACCACAACCGTCCATCACCACCACCCACCGTTCACCGCCTACCACAATTTTCTACCACTACCCACTTCCATAGTTCGTACACCACTACCAATTATTTTAGCAGTCTACAAACACTAAATGACTATTATCTACTGTAATATATATGATAGGTAACTACTTTCAGCTTATGCAGACGATATCCAGTTTATAAAACAAACAATATTATATTTTCAGATTGCAGACCTTCAGACCACATCTTCAGTTGCAGACATTAAATCAGATGAAATCAGATTGCAGACAATTTTTGTCTTAAAAAACAAACAGCACCTTAAATTCCACTTTGGTCGACTAGACTTTTTTTTTTCTTTTTTAATAAATCCAATTGACATGTTATAAATGATATACACATCATAAATAAACGTATGTGATAGCCTCTCTATTTCTCTATTTGTTCTTAAAGGGGAGTAGTGCCATAAGATCGAAGCAAGATTATTGCGGGTAGCTGGAGCTCAAAATCACAAGGTATTCATATGGACAATTAATTAATAAAACTATGTTAAATATACATCTGGTTGAATTAACTTGATTTATACTTATTATTTTTTTGTCTTGCATCCTTCTTATATATCATTACTTTGATAACCTAACGGCTTATTACACTTAAGAGTTTATTGAGATAGTCCTATTGCAATATTTGATGATGTTAACAATAAGATAGGGCTCATTTATATAGCATAACCTTTTACATACGCTATAGTCCTTATATAGATATTGCGCTTAGGGGCCATATTGTTAGTTTTGTGTGCTATAATGTAATAAAAGGTTTTTCTACGAGTCACACTCAGTGACGGATCCAAAAATTTTTCTCACAGGGGTCGGAAATTTTTAGGTCGGTACTCAGTTATAAAAAAAAAAAAAAAAAAAAAATCGGTCAGGTTTGACTGTTCGGGTCAAGTCAAATCGGTATATGACTTTTTATTCATCCAATTTGACCGTTCCGGTCGGGTCGAATTGGGTCGGGTCATAGAAAAAAAAAGTTAACCAAACAAAATATAAGAACCAATATATTTTTAATGTTGTTATCTATGGGTTTTCACTTTTTGAAATCTAACCATTGCATCATCAACTTTAACATTGATAAGCAAGTCTTTCTTAATGTAACAAATACACATGTCGCTTAAATTTTCATCAATCATCCGATTACGCAATTCAGACTTCACGTATTTCATTATCAAAAAACATATTTCCAACAATTATTGTTGTGACCGATAATACTAGAACTAACTTTAATAAATGATACACCAATGCAAAGGAATGGTGTTTCTTTGTTTGAACCATCAATAGAACAAGACTTGCTAAACCATTCAAGTGTTTAAATTGTTTATCTCATTTCAAATTATCGATATATGTTGCGAGCTCAACTGAGATTCATCTTTTATAATTTTCATCAAAATATTATGGGTACATCTCGACTCATCGTAATATATTTGGAATAAAAAGCGCCAGCAAAGTTATCATAAGGAGTCAAACAACTCAAAGAAACAAGTAAGTCGGATTGGGTATTGGGCTAAAAATTGGGTAAGGTTTGAATTGGGTTTTGGGATTAAAAATTGAGTTGGATATTGGTCTTTTGGACTAATTGGTAATTTGGAATAAAGCTCAAATTTAATAGGAAAACTTGTTTATATAACATTGATGTAATTATATATGTAAAATTTTTATTTTATTTTTACAAGGGTCGGTCTCAAAATTTCATGGGGAACGATTTCAAAATCTCACAGGGGTTGGTTTCAAAACCTCAAGGGGGTCGGGGTCAAAATTTATAAGGGTCGACCGAGAATTTTCCATATATTAATACTAATTTTTTTTTCACAGGGTCGGCGGACACCCCTCTCATAAGAGTGAGTCCGCCACTTGTAAAGACTTGTATTTTTTAATGTTGTTTTGTATTGATTTAATATGTATATAATAGTTTATTATGTTCGTTATATTTTTTTTAAAATTTTTGGGCTCCTTCAATTGAGATGTGTAGGTATTTTAGATTTTTAACGAACGAACATAAACGAACACAGGCATGTTGATTTGTTTTAAACAAACATAAACATAAATATTTGTCTTATGAAAAAAGAGAGGTTGATATAGTTGGTGGGTGGTAAAGAAAGTTAACCGGTGATCGAAAGGATAGACCGGCGACGTAGAATATATAGACGAGAGAAATTAAATTAGGGTTTGATGATGAAAAAGTTTCACAAATAAATAAGATGTTATAACTCATTAAAGGGTTATCCGGGTGTGGTGAGACCCATGATTCGTGAAAAATATTATTTGATAATTAAGGAGTTAATTTACAAATAAATGAAATGACATAACTCATTTAAGAGATATCCAGGTTTGGTGAAACCCATAAACCGTAGCAATTATTGTTTGATTATGAAAGGAATTCCAAACAAGTGGGATGTTATAACTCAATTAAAGATTATCCGGGTTTGGTGAGACCCATATCTATGAATTCGGGTCAAACATGAGAAACCTCAAAATTAGTAATAAAACAATCTGGTGATTTAAAATGGTGGGAAACAATCAGAAAGTAATACATAAAAAACTTTAGTAAACAATTATATAGATAGATTTTTATATAACTTTAATAAAGTAAATGTTCTTACGTCTAGAAATTTAACAATTATAACTTCTGTATTCTTATAGAGCTATATATAGATTTTTAACAATTATAGATTTAACAACTATAAAAGTAAATGTTTTTACGCCTACATAGATAGATTTTTATAGAGCTAACTGTTTAGATTTGAATTGGGACAAATAGAAATCATCGACTGTGTAAATTTTTGTGGTCTTGTTTGTTGTCGGCCCTTGTTTTCTTCTTGGTAGGAAGGGTTTCGGCTTTATTTTAATAAAATTTGTTGTTCAAAAAAATGTATTCTTAATTTAACTAAATTTTGTTATTAATTTAAAAAAAAAAAACAATTTAGTACTCAAAAGTTTGTGGTCATTAATCAAACATATCGTCTTTCTTAGCTTTCGATAATATATCACGGTAACTCCATGCCAAAATAAAAAAGACCGACCCAAAAACGGCAAGACTATCAAATCCGAACCGTTCTGGATAGTTCCTCAAACGAAGCCTACTAGACCAGCTCGGTTTAGTTTTTTTTTTAAAGCATATTTAGCTCCACAAATTATGTAATCATCTCTTCTAAGTTATTTACTTGAATAATAACTGTAACCGCGTTTGACATGAGTCAACATGGGAAAAAAATTATAAATCGTCAACCGTGCAAGTTGTAACAACAGGTGGCCGCCAAAATAGAACAAACTCGTCGTAATAGACTCAATCAACATATAATAATAATAATAATAATAACTAGGTTATTTTCCAATTGGCGCAACGGGTGGAAATACATAAATCGTCTAATAAATACATATAATTTCAAACGACAGTATTTCCCTTGTATTCAAATTCCACTGTCAAGCTCCTGATATGTAATTATATTAAAAAAATAGTTTATTAAGCTTTCGATAAATAAAGTAAAAAACCTTATACAACAAACACCAAATAAATTGAGGTTTTTACCTAACACCCGATTAGAGATTGAGCATGAGTTGATAGTTTATATAGCCTTTTGATATCTGATTTTCCATTAGTAAGATACTAATAATGTATTCATTTTTTAATACATACAAAAGGTGAATAAAATAGCCTTTGGTGGTTCTTAAATATTTAGTAGTAATTGAAGCTTACTATTGTATAATAGTATTAAAACATGGTAATTAAAATATTATAATAAAAACATATTAAATTGGTCAAATGTATTAAAGATTCTATAATGTACCTGAGCACCGGATTATTAACTATATAACCTATTTTTGTAAGTGGTCAAGAATTCGAATTTCAAAATGGTTCAAATAAATAATTTTTATTATTCACTTATTTAAGGAATTTAGTTGAAATTGACATTAAATTCACAATAACTTGAAATATTTAGAAGAAACTAATATTTTTTTATTTAATGCATGAATATTGAATAATTATGAAATGAGTTTATATTTATGGATGGTATTCAAAAAAATAAAAAAGGGTTGAAAAAAATTAGTCAAATTAGGAATGAGAATTATGTTTAAATATGTAAATTTTATTTAAACCTATTCAATATAAATGGTCAAATTGAGTTTGTTATTTAAACATATTCAATATATCAAATACGTAAATGTTATTTTAACCAATATAATTGGACTTTGACTAATAACAATATAAGATTGATTATCTTACTATAGATAATTTAATGTATTATAGAATAATCAACTAAATTTCATTTCAGGATTATATAATAATCAATTAAATTAAATAAATTGTGAAAAATAAATAAATACATGAATACTAACATAAATATTAATCAATATTAAACAAAAATAAAAGACATCTTATCAAACAATTCTCAATCCATGAAATTAGCTATATCAAGTTGGGGACAATAACCTGAAATGATAAAATTAAATATTAATATTAATATCACATAATAACTATATTACAAATTATGAAAGATTTGAATCATGTGAAAAAATATAAAATTGATGTTATAACTTACAACCGGAAAATTTGAATCGCATTACCGGAAAAACGAAATAGTGAAGATCTGCATTGAATCTTCGATTTTAATATATAACCTAAAAAGATTATAAGAAAAAATCATATAAATATTAATATAAATTGTAAGGCCCCGTTACCGGAAGCCCTACTTTCGCGTCGGATTTACTCATAAACACAGTTCTTCAAATCAGAGTTTATTAAAACTTTTCGCGGAATATAAAACATCAATCATTTGTTACAAATCATTCAATCTTTTCTTTGATACCATAACACAAAACTTTATATTTAAAACATCTTTACTTCTTTCTTCAGATGCCAGCCGTTCAATCCATGCCGTGTGTCATCCTCATGCTAACTCTATAATCAGCTCACCTGCGTGCATACTAAAAGTCAGCTACGCTGAGTGAGTTCTAGTTAATCAAGCAACTTATCATACAACCACTTCATACAATATATATATACGTATCCGAAGACACATAGCCCACTGTCTAACATGCCACTGTTTAACCACTTAATTACCCCTACAGCTTAGCCACTTAATTACAAAGGCACGTATAGGCTTTCCCTATCACGCACCCACGCTATGCCACTTAATAACGAAGGCACGTATAGGCTTTCCCTATCACGCACTCACGCTATGCCACTTAATAACGAAGGCACGTATAGGCTTTCCCTATCCCGCACTCACGCTATGCCACTTAATAACGAAGGCACGTATAGGCTTTCCCTATCACGCACTCACGCTATGCCACTTAATAACGAAGGCACGTATAGGCTTTCCCTATCACGCACTCACGCTATGCCACTAACACCCTTACTAGACTCCTGCTACCTCTAACACACTCTACCTCAACCTGCCTTGGTCACACTCATATTAGTTTAGTATTTACGTAGTGAACAAGTCACATCACATCATTCATACACACTATCAACCACTTGGCAATCGCTATCCTTGGCGATACGTGCAATATCCGAAGATCGTTCACGTACCGACAAGCATTATAAATATATACCTCATATAACATCTATAGCATACACTTACCACTTAAAGTAAGTGGATTCACACTTCACATCGAGTATGCACACAGCCCCGAAAACATAACAAGGAAATGGGGCTAGAAACTCACCTGAATACGGTTACGTTCTCCGTTGATTGTAATTCCTTTCTTTAACTGGGCTCGGCTAACTGTATAATATTTACACATATCAATTAACTACTACTACTCGTTTTCGATAACTGCCTTAACACATTTTCCATTAGGTTTTTAATTCATTTTATAAACGAACTTCGCTTCAGGCGAAGTTAAACCTTAGGCGAACTCGGAAACAGCTTGGTTCTGGCTTGATTCGATCGAATAGGAACACGTTCGATCGAATAGGAACACGTTCGATCGAATAGGAACACGTTCGATCAAACAGGAATACGTTCGATCGAATAGGAACACGTTCGATCGAATACAACACTCATTCGATCGAATACAACACTCATTCGATCGAATGAGTTGGAGACTATTCGGTTGCTTCCCTATTCGGTCGACTGGACTTGTTCGATCTACGCATTCGATCGAATGGACTGATTCGATCGACTGGTTCGATCGAATGAGTCTGATTCGACTCCTTCAAGCTGGGCGACGGAGAAACCCACGGGTTTTCCAGATTTTCCAGATTTTTGACCCAAAATCGAAGTTTTTGACATGGAAATGCTCGGGATTGAAAGGGCTATCGATTCCTTGTACTTTTAAACACAAAAGCTTGCATTTTGACATCAAAACAAGGCGGTTTTTGACCCGAAAACTCAAGTTACGAAAATAGGGAGTTTTTGCTCGATTTGAGCTCGAAAATGGTTATGAAAACGGATGATTTTCGAGAGGGACTTACCAAAAACGATTAGGAACAAGATTGTGGACTCGGATTTGTGATTTGAGAACTTTCTCTCTCTAGCTTCTCTCTCTAGAAATGAGAGTGTTTGTGTGGGTGTAAGTGAAGGAAGATGGTGAAAATGGTGGAAGTGTCAAGAACTTTCGTTTATATACTACGGGTTTGGTTAGGCTCGGGTTGGCTTCCTACGGGTCGAGACAGGCCGAGTTCATAAAATAACTAAGCCCAAGACCCGTTCCTTACTCGACATTAAATAACTAAAACGTGAAATTACTAAACATAACTTTCTTTTATTTATCAATATAAAAATTTCGGGATGTTACATAAATACAAACAAAAACGGAAAATTATCAGTTTAATCTTAGATTTTGATATAGAATCTAAAGATATTATAACAAAGTAATATAAAAATTAAAATAAATATAAAACCTTACCGGAAAACCGTAATAACTTCAACATATTAATTCACTCTTGGATTTTGATTTACAACCTAAAGAGATTATAAAAAAATTATATAGCAATTAAAATAAATATAAAACATTACCGGAAATCTTACCAGAAACAATAGATACTTACCGAAAAAACGTATAATAAAATTGACCATTACCGGAATATAGGAGACGGTTGAGGAATAAGCCGAGAGAGAGAGAGAGAGAGAGATTAAAATGGTTAAGGATTTGTTAGTGTAAGAATTTCCGTATGAATGTTAAGTATTTATACAAGAATTTCCTATTGTAATTAGAAACAAAAAACTAGGGAAACTCAATTAACTTAAAATAAGGACGAAAATTATGGAATTATGATTAATTATTTTTTAAAATTTCAATTACTAAAATGTATTGTTCATAAATTAAATCTATACTATATTTAAATATTAACATAATGTGAAATACAAAAATTATATAATAAAGTATTGAATCATATGATTATAATAATTACAATTATAGTGTACATGTTTACAATTATAAGTTATAACACCACCATATATAACACCATTATTTAATAAAATAACACACTTACAAATGGTAAACCGTACGTAACGAATACAACATATATTTTGTATGTATTTTGCATGCATAACTTGAGAAGTACCCATCACCATAGGCACATCAAAGCACACATGACATATTTTATTAGAAAAATTCTAATAAAATATGTTATGTTCATGGACCAAAATACGTATATTTTATTTTTAACAATACCATTTCGTCTTGAACAATCATTTCGATGGACCAATCTTGCCCGGGCTTTGAGTTATCATTCAGCCGCCAAAGTTTCAAATACGGACCTTTAGGATACAGTCACTGTTAAGAACATCAAGTTGGTTCAAGATGGTGATATTTGTTGGCTCCATCTTGCTAGAAAAATTTAACAGAAACACAAATAATTTAAAATTAAACAACAATAACACTTTTAATCCTCAAAAATGAAATATGAAAATGGAAGATATATAAACAACAAAAACTAAAAACCTTGGCACAAAGCTCCTCGTTTTTACTAAAGAGGCTTTGATGGTGTAATAATTAGCCTTTCAAATGTACATATTTATAGGAAACGAATTAGGATAGAGAAAATTATAGAAGGAAGGTATAAATGTAATTGATTAAAAACATAAATTTAGGAATTTTCAAAAATTTTCAAAATGATTATAGTAAGAAGGAATAAAATTGATGACGTAATTAATGGATTTTCAAATAATATGCAATGTTACATAATTAAATTTGAAATACAAATAATATATTTCGAAATTTTTGAATTTTATGTAATGGTAGTTCTGTAAAATACAATGTTACATAATGTAAAATGTAAGTTACTAATTATATAGTATGTATTATAATTCATATAAGGTGTGAAAATAAAAGGTTACAAATTTAGTTATATATATGTAACTCAATTGTGAATTCGAAAATCGTATTTCTAAGTCAATGTTGACAATTATAAGTGAATGGGTGAATGAGTCAACAATGGATTTGTAACTCAATTGTTATTGTTAAACAATAATAAGTCAATGGATTTGTATTTTAATTCTTAAAAGTAAATTAGTAAAAATAAGTAAGTGGGTCAATGGGTGAATGGGTCAACTAACGTAATTATAGTAAAACTAAATGATTGTTAATTAAATAAAATTGACATTCAAATTTAGACCATAATTTAGACAATAATTAATTCAAATAGGAAGAGAGGAATATCAAATTTACAAATTTACAAATCCGTAATTAAACCTTTCCTTAATAAAATGGGTCATCCTTTCCTAATTTCCTTACGAGTTTGAAAAATATAATTTAAATAATATCATATTTTAACAGAGTTATAATATTTTAAATCGGTATATTATATATATATATATATATATATATATATTATCCGTAATCTCTATATTAAATCCGTAATCTATTCTATTGATGAAATAACAAATAATTAATTAAATTATTTACTATATATTATCTATAAAATTAACACAGGTGGTGAATAAAATCAACCAAAAAATAAAAACGGTGGTGAATGAAATCAACCAAAAATAATGCAATTAAAAAAAAAATAGAATATTTCGTATTCAAACTATAGGTACGATTTTAAAATATTACATTAATTAGAATATTTTTTGTTGTTATTTAATTAATCTAAATTTACACTTTTAGCTAAATGTAATATTAAAATATTACATTATTATTTATGTATTCAAAATGAAAAATTAAAGATTAAAGGCAAGAGGAAATATAATAATTAAATAACATTGATTAATCTTATTTTAATATATTATTGATTTATTTTATTCACTTGAAAATTAAAAATATTAATATTAATATCACATAATAAATATATTACAAATTATGAAAGATTTGAATCATGTGAAAAAATATAAAATTGATGTTATAACTTACAACCGGAAAATTTGAATCGCGTTACCGGAAAAACGAAATAGTGAAGATCTGCATTGAATCTTCGATTTTGATATATAACCTAAAAAGATTATAAGAAAAAATCATATAAATATTAATATAAATACAAACAAAAACGGAAAATTATCAGTTTAATCTTAGATTTTGATATAGAATCTAAAGATATTATAACAAAGTAATATAAAAATTAAAATAAATATAAAACCTTACCGGAAAACCGTAATAACTTCAACATATTAATTCACTCTTGGATTTTGATTTACAACTTAAAGAGATTATAAAAAAATTATATAGCAATTAAAATAAATATAAAACATTACCGGAAATCTTACCATAAACAATAGATACTTACCGAAAAAACGTATAATAAAATTGACCATTACCGGAATATAGTGTGACATCTGACCCGATCCTACCCGACCCAGGTACCCGTTTCTCTGACCCGATCTCTTTCTTTTATGATTTAATATTTATACTTATATTTTACTTTAAATAATAATATATATTTTCCTTCCCGCCTCTTTCTCTCTCTTTCTTTCCGTCGTCCTGTCCCTCTCCTCTCTTTCCGCCTTCTTTTCCCTCTTGTCGCCGTCCCGCCCTTACGCCTTGTTTCCCTCTTTTTCTTCTAACTCTTTGCTTGTCCTTTGTTCCTTCCCGCCTAAGGTTGTCTGCGCAGCTCCACGCGCCAGACCCCTTACAAGGAATCCTGCGTGAAGACCACCTGTTTCAGCGATACGCGAGACGAACTCTTCTCGCAGCGCGCTAAGAATTGTAATTCTTCTCGCAGCGCGCTAAGAACGGTAGTTCTTCCCGCGACGCGCTAAGGATTGTAGTTCTTCTCGCAGCGCGCTAAGAATCGTAGTTCATCCCTCGACGCGCGAAGAATTATAGTTCTTCCCGCGGCGCGCTAGGAATTTTAGTTCCTCCCGCGGCGCGCTAAGAAATGTGATTCTTCCCGCGGCGCGCTTAGAAATGTAGTTCTTTCCGCGACGCGTTAAGGTTGGTTCCGTCTGCCTTCGCGCTCGCGCTCTCTTGACCTTCTGTGTCTGCCTTCGCGCTCGAGCCTTCTCGCGCTAAACCCTTTGAGTTTTCTTCTGTTTAATCTAGCCGTTTGCTTTTGTGTTGTCTTATCTTTTGTGCTGTTGACCTAATCTGCTTTATGTCTGAAAAGTTACTTTCGGCGCAGCATGCGCACCAACCCCATTGGTTGGCAGAAAAAGTGACTGACATTATCTTTTGAGATCTGCTTTTGCCATGCTTGACCAGTACCTTTTTCTGACCTGCCCATGCCTTTTTACTGTTCCCTGTCAGCTTTTTCTCTTTTTCCCTGCTGCCATATCTTTTGATATCTTTTGCTTTTGGAATCTTTTGCTTTTTGAGATCTTTTCCCCTTTTTCTAGGGATTGTGTTCCCTAGGATTTCTCTATAAATAATAGTATTATTTTTCCTAACACTACACACACAAACACTTAATCTCTCCTGTTCTCCTTGCTCTCTCTGCCGTCTTCCTCTCTGCCTCCGTCTTTCTCTCCTGTTCTGCCCTGATTTCCGGTAATACATAATATATAATAACTTACTTATTAATTATGCTAACTTATAATCAAGACTTAAAACAAATCATTAAAACAATAATCTTATTTATAGGTTAACTTGTGCTTGTTTAAAGTCGGTTCTTGCTTTATCTTACACCGCATCGTTTATCAAGTGAGTAATCTCGTACCTAATCCCTTTTTGCTTTCAATGTTTTGGGATGTTCATGTGTTCATACAAACTTAGAGTCTTAAACTTGTTTATGAGCTTTAGTCGCGCAGTATCCCATGTGTTGAGGACGTTTACTTGGCTGTTTATTTGTATGTGTGTGTCATTAACCGCTTTGTTCGGCCTATTCCGCAGTTTTCATGGATCCATTAGATGAACACGGGAGACCTATCGTTTACGGTTTTCTTTGTTTACACTTGCACAGATGTTTTCTCGTTTTTGTGCTCAATTGGGAGCACGGATTGAACTATGAACTATGAGCTATGATCTATTTAGGCTTGATCACAATCTGATTGCACCCTTGTTAAACACCAGACATACACGTGTTGCGCGCAGATTTATTGTTATCTATTATTATCTATTAAACTTGATTTCTCACCAACACGCAAGTGTTTGACGTTTATTTTAACACATGTTCAGGTTTGCAGTAGCTGTTTTGGAGCTTGTGGACACGTAGGAAGTTTTCATTATTTTGGACCTAGATTAAAATGTATCAAGACAAGTCTTTGCTGTTCGAATATTATGATTTATAATATATTGATTTATGATGTTTTATGTTATCTTGTTTACTTTGCGCGTGCGCGAATAAATGTATTTATTAAATATTGACACCCAATAGTGTCACGAGTAATGAAACAATATGTGGCGCCCCGATGTATAATCCGCCTTTGGTCGGGGTGTTACAGATTGGTATCAGAGCTCGTTGACTTTAGGATAGGTGGTTAGACGTAACGGCCTAGAATACCTAAGAGTCCCTTCTCGCGCATGAGAGAAATCTCATGTTTGCGCGCTTATTGTTAATTACTCGTTATTTATGAATATGCTCGCGCTTGCGCAGTATATGATTTTATGTTTTATTTCGCGATATTTCGATTTTTGTTGAATTTCGATTTTTATTGATTTTACTTACATATTCGTTTGTTGGGATTGAAAATCCGAAAAGTCATGGTGATACATGAATAGTTGATTTTCAATTTTCAATTACGATTATGTTCTGAGGTTGGAGACTTGAAAAGTCATGGTGATACATGAATTGTCAACCTCCAATACTCATTTTCTTGTATATTTTATATTGAGGATTGAAAAGTCATGGTGATACATGAATCGTCAATCTCCAATACTCGTTTACTCGTCATTTTAAATTGAGAATTTGGAAGGTCATGGTGATACATGAATTGTCGATTCTCGATTCGAATTTGTTACCTTTATTAAGTCTACATTTAAAGTCATTTATTTTACTTTAACTTTTGATAGTATCTAACTCTGCGGAACCAAGCTTTATAAGATTAAAACTTTGCGCTAAAATCAAGATATTAACTAAAATTAAAACTTTTATAGAATGCCTCCACTATCAGCTCGCCATCTCAAGAAGAAAGAAGCCGCGCGCAGACGCTCGCAGCAACGTTCCCAGGAAATGGCCGCCGCGATAGCCCAAGCCTTGAGCCAAAACAATACCTCCAGTTACAACATTAAGTCCTTTAACGCGGGTAACCCTCCAAAGTTCACAGGTCTTGAAGGAGCCACCGTGATGCTCCAGTGGCTTGAGAAAATAGAAAACACTTTCCTCCACACCCAATGCCCCTCAGACAGACGAACCCTATATGCTTCCAGTGTCCTGGAATCTAGAGCGCTTACATGGTGGAATGGAGTAGCTCATGCGCGTGGCGCAGAAGCTGCTTCTAGCATGACATGGGAGGAATTCAAGGAAATTCTGACACGAGAATTCTGCCCTCCCAACGAAGTTAAGCGCCTGGAGGAGGAATTTTGGAATCTTAAGCAATACAGCGGTGAAGCGCGCGAGTACGCGACGCGCTTCCATGAACTAAGCCTGCTTGTCCCTCACCTTGTTACCCCTTCCCGCCGAGCCATAGAGAAATTCCTTGGGGGTCTCCCCATGGAAATTCAAGATTCTGTATGGGCCAGAAACCCAGCAACCCTCTCTGACGCCATCGAATTGGCCGCCGTGCTCAGCGACAACCATGTCAGAGCAGGAACTCTGTTCCTGCGGGGAACTGAGAAAACCAAACCCACCAAAACTGTCCCTGAACCAACAGAAACCAAACCAGAACCCTCGAACCGTAACAACCTCAAGCGCAGGCGCAAAGCTTACGCGCTTACCAGCCCGCCCATAGTCCAGCAACCCACCTACCAACCTCCAGTTTACGCGCCTAACCCACTGTCGACCTACCCAACACCTCCTGTAGTCCATAACTATGCCTTAACCAATCCCGCACTCCCTACCCCGCCAACTAAGAAACCTTATACAGGAAATCAACCCTTTTGCCCAACCTGTAGACTTCACCACCCAACTCAGACCCCGTGTCGACAATGTAACCGATGTGGCCGCATTGGTCACTCAGCCGAATACTGTAGAGTCCCTCCCGCCAATCCAATTGCGCCAATACCACCAGTCTACCCGCAGAACCCACAACCAACCTACCAAAACCCACGACCCAGATCGTGCTTTAACTGCGGTGATCCCAGTCATTTCCGGAACGCGTGCCCAAGACTACAAGTTCAGATTACACAAGCGAATCCGGTGAACCAGATTTCGAACCAAGTGACGCGTGGACGAGCTTTTAACATAACCGCGCACCAAGCGCAAGCGAATAATGACGTAGTTAATGGTACATTTTTGCTTAACGGATTTTATGCTTCTGTACTTTTTGATACTGGCGCCGATCGAAGTTTTATTTCTCGCGCCTTCGAGCAGAAGCTTGCGCGACCGCGCAGCGATTTAAAAGAAGATTTTTCAGTTGAATTGGCTAACGGTGAAACTGTTTTAATTAACTCGGTGATTAAAGATTGCACGCTTAACCTTAACGAAAACGATTTTCTAATCGACCTCATCCCCATGCCTCTTGGGAGCTTTGATGTTATTATTGGTATGGATTGGCTTTCGCATAATCGCGCCGAAGTTATTTGTGCCAAGAAGTTGATTCGCATTCCTCGAGAAAATTGTGATCTTCACATCTACGGCGAAAAACCCTCCAGTGGTCTTAAGCTTATGTCTTGCGTCGAAGCCCAAAGACTCATGCGGAAGAAGTGTGTTGCATTTTTAGCCCATGTGGTCAAACCTGCTGAAGAAAAGAAGCTTCGCGATATCCCCGTTGTGCGTGATTTCCCTGAAGTTTTTCCTGATGATCTTCCTGGTATCCCTCCAGCTCGTGAAGTCGAGTTCCGTATTGATCTTGTCCCTGGTGCTTCCCCCGTAGCTAAATCTCCTTACCGTCTTGCGCCCGCTGAGATGCAAGAATTGGCAAGCCAACTTCAAGAGTTGACAGCTAAAGGATTCATTCGCCCTAGCTCTTCGCCCTGGGGTGCTCCGGTGTTGTTCGTTAAAAAGAAAGATGGATCGTTTCGCATGTGTATTGATTACCGCGAGTTGAACAAACTCACCATTAAGAACCGGTATCCCTTACCGCGTATTGACGACCTCTTTGATCAACTCCAAGGTGCCTCTTGTTTCTCCAAGATTGATCTCCGCTCTGGTTATCACCAGTTGCGCATCCGCGATGAAGATGTTCCGAAGACTGCTTTTCGAACTCGTTATGGCCATTTTGAATTCTTGGTCATGTCCTTCGGTCTAACCAACGCACCCGCCGTTTTCATGGATCTAATGAATCGGGTGTGTAGGCCTTTCTTGGACCGTTTCGTGATTGTGTTTATCGATGATGTTCTGGTGTATTCTAAGACCAAGGCCGAGCATGAGCAACATCTCCGGTTGGTGTTGCAAAAGCTTCGAACCGAGCAGCTCTATGCTAAGCTTTCCAAGTGTGAATTTTGGTCTGATGAAGTACAGTTTCTTGGCCATGTTGTGAACAAGATGGGTATTCATGTCGACCCATCCAAAATTGAAGCAATCAAGAACTGGATTACGCCATCCTCTCCTTCTGAGATCCGTTCCTTTCTGGGCTTAGCTGGTTATTACCGGCGTTTTATTTCGAACTTCTCGAAGATCGCTTTGCCTTTAACAGCTCTAACGCACAAAGGTAAACCGTATATTTGGGGCTCGAAGCAAGAAAAATCCTTTCTATCGCTCAAGCGTTTGTTGTGTGAAGCTCCTGTTCTTGCGTTACCTGAGGGTAATGATGATTTTGTCGTGTACTGCGATGCCTCCAACCAAGGTCTCGGTTGTGTTCTTATGCAACGAGGCAAGGTTATCGCTTACGCATCAAGGCAACTCAAGGTTCACGAAAAGAATTATACAACTCACGACCTCGAACTAGGCGCAGTTGTTTTTGCCTTGAAGATCTGGAGACACTACCTTTATGGTACTAAGTGTATCCTCTACACTGACCATAAAAGCCTTCAGCATATCTTTGATCAAAAGGAACTTAACATGAGGCAACGCCGATGGAACGAACTCATCAGCGATTACGATTGTGAGATCCGGTATCATCCTGGTAAGGCTAATGTGGTAGCCGATGCACTTAGCCGAAAACCCTGCCAGCTTAACTGTATTTTGCCGCGCACAGCAGCTTCACTTTGCGCCGATTCAGAGCAATCTTGAATCACGCATTCGCGACGCGCAGCGCGCATCCATCAGTAATGGTAACCTTCGCGCCGAGTTAGCGTGTGGCGCGGAAGCGCACTTTGTCCCTAATCTGAGTGGAATTCTCTGTTATCTTAATCGCATCTGGATTCCCTTTGATGAGAATCTTCGCGCTGATATCCTGAGTGAAGCGCACAAATCTCGATATTCCGTTCATCCTGGCGCCGATAAAATGTACAAGGGTTTGCGCATTACTTATTGGTGGCCCGGTATGAAGAAGGATATTGCTGTGTTCGTAGCTAGATGCCTGACTTGTTCTAAAGTAAAAGCTGAACACCAACGCCCATCTGGTTTGCTCGAACAACCAGAAATTCCTATGTGGAAATGGGAAGGTATAGCGATGGACTTTATTACCAAGTTACCTTTGACAGCAAGCAAACATGATAGCATTTGGGTAATAGTGGACCGTTTGACTAAGTCTGCTCACTTTCTGCCCATTCGTGAAAACTACCGTGTTGAGCAACTCGCGCAGCTTTATGTCAAAGAGATTGTCTGCCGTCATGGTACTCCTTTGAGCATCATATCCGATCGCGATGGCCGTTTTATATCTCGCTTTTGGAAATCTCTCCAATCTGCGCTAGGAACTCGCTTGGACATGAGTACTGCATATCATCCTCAGACTGACGGACAGTCTGAGCGAACTATTCAAACTCTTGAGGATATGCTCCGATCTTGTGTTCTTGATTTTGGAGGTAATTGGGATTCACACCTGCCTTTGATTGAGTTCTCTTATAATAACAGCTATCATTCCAGTATTGGTATGGCCCCATTTGAAGCACTTTACGGTCGTAAGTGCCGCTCCCCGATCTGTTGGAGCGAAGTGGGTGAAACTCAAATCACAGGACCCGAACTTGTTCAAGAGACAACCGATAAAATCGCCAAGATCCGTGATCATCTGCTGACTGCCAGAAGCCGACAGAAGAGTTACGCAGATCTTAGGCGGAAGCCTCTCGAATTTCAAGTTGGTGATCTTGTTCTCCTCAAAGTGTCGCCCTGGAAAGGTGTTGTCCGCTTTGGGAAGAAAGGTAAGCTTGCTCCTCGTTATGTTGGTCCATTCAAGATTCTCGCGCGTGTAGGAAAAGTTGCCTACAGACTAGACCTGCCGCCCGCGCTCAGTAATGTGCATCCAACGTTCCATGTATCCAATCTCAAGAAGTGTTTAGCTGACGAGAACCTTCACATTCCACTGGATGAAGTTCAAGTTGATGAAACTATGCATTTCGTTGAGAAACCTGTTGAGATTATGGATCGCGAGGTAAAGCAAACCAAGCGCAGTCGTATCCCCATCGTGAAGGTTCGCTGGGAGTCCAAGCGCGGAGCCGAGTTTACATGGGAAAGGGAAGATCAAATGAAGATCAAGTACCCGCACCTGTTCTCTGCGCAACCTACTTCGAGATAAATTTCGGGACGAAATTTCTTAAAGTAGGGGAGACTGTGACATCTGACCCGATCCGACCCGACCCAGGTACCCGTTTCTCTGACCCGATCTCTTTCTTTTATGATTTAATATTTATACTTATATTTTACTTTAAATAATAATATATATTTTCCTTCCCGCCTCTTTCTCTCTCTTTCTTTCCGTCGTCCCGTCCCTCTCCTCTCTTTCCGCCTTCTTTTCCCTCTTGTCGCCGTCCCGCCCTTACGCCTTGTTTCCCTCTTTTTCTTCTAACTCTTTGCTTGTCCTTTGTTCCTTCCCGCCTAAGGTTGTCTGCGCAGCTCCACGCGCCAGACCCCTTACAAGGAATCCTGCGTGAAGACCACCTGTTTCAGCGATACGCGAGACGAACTCTTCTCGCAGCGCGCTAAGAATTGTAATTCTTCTCGCAGCGCGCTAAGAACGGTAGTTCTTCCCGCGACGCGCTAAGGATTGTAGTTCTTCTCGCAGCGCGCTAAGAATCGTAGTTCATCCCTCGACGCGCGAAGAATTATAGTTCTTCCCGCGGCGCGCTAGGAATTTTAGTTCCTCCCGCGGCGCGCTAAGAAATGTGATTCTTCCCGCGGCGCGCTTAGAAATGTAGTTCTTTCCGCGACGCGTTAAGGTTGGTTCCGTCTGCCTTCGCGCTCGCGCTCTCTTGACCTTCTGTGTCTGCCTTCGCGCTCGAGCCTTCTCGCGCTAAACCCTTTGAGTTTTCTTCTGTTTAATCTAGCCGTTTGCTTTTGTGTTGTCTTATCTTTTGTGCTGTTGACCTAATCTGCTTTATGTCTGAAAAGTTACTTTCGGCGCAGCATGCGCACCAACCCCATTGGTTGGCAGAAAAAGTGACTGACATTATCTTTTGAGATCTGCTTTTGCCATGCTTGACCAGTACCTTTTTCTGACCTGCCCATGCCTTTTTACTGTTCCCTGTCAGCTTTTTCTCTTTTTCCCTGCTGCCATATCTTTTGATATCTTTTGCTTTTGGAATCTTTTGCTTTTTGAGATCTTTTCCCCTTTTTCTAGGGATTGTGTTCCCTAGGATTTCTCTATAAATAATAGTATTATTTTTCCTAACACTACACACACAAACACTTAATCTCTCCTGTTCTCCTTGCTCTCTCTGCCGTCTTCCTCTCTGCCTCCGTCTTTCTCTCCTGTTCTGCCCTGATTTCCGGTAATACATAATATATAATAACTTACTTATTAATTATGCTAACTTATAATCAAGACTTAAAACAAATCATTAAAACAATAATCTTATTTATAGGTTAACTTGTGCTTGTTTAAAGTCGGTTCTTGCTTTATCTTACACCGCATCGTTTATCAAGTGAGTAATCTCGTACCTAATCCCTTTTTGCTTTCAATGTTTTGGGATGTTCATGTGTTCATACAAACTTAGAGTCTTAAACTTGTTTATGAGCTTTAGTCGCGCAGTATCCCATGTGTTGAGGACGTTTACTTGGCTGTTTATTTGTATGTGTGTGTCATTAACCGCTTTGTTCGGCCTATTCCGCAGTTTTCATGGATCCATTAGATGAACACGGGAGACCTATCGTTTACGGTTTTCTTTGTTTACACTTGCACAGATGTTTTCTCGTTTTTGTGCTCAATTGGGAGCACGGATTGAACTATGAACTATGAGCTATGATCTATTTAGGCTTGATCACAATCTGATTGCACCCTTGTTAAACACCAGACATACACGTGTTGCGCGCAGATTTATTGTTATCTATTATTATCTATTAAACTTGATTTCTCACCAACACGCAAGTGTTTGACGTTTATTTTAACACATGTTCAGGTTTGCAGTAGCTGTTTTGGAGCTTGTGGACACGTAGGAAGTTTTCATTATTTTGGACCTAGATTAAAATGTATCAAGACAAGTCTTTGCTGTTCGAATATTATGATTTATAATATATTGATTTATGATGTTTTATGTTATCTTGTTTACTTTGCGCGTGCGCGAATAAATGTATTTATTAAATATTGACACCCAATAGTGTCACGAGTAATGAAACAATATGTGGCGCCCCGATGTATAATCCGCCTTTGGTCGGGGTGTTACAGATTGGTATCAGAGCTCGTTGACTTTAGGATAGGTGGTTAGACGTAACGGCCTAGAATACCTAAGAGTCCCTTCTCGCGCATGAGAGAAATCTCATGTTTGCGCGCTTATTGTTAATTACTCGTTATTTATGAATATGCTCGCGCTTGCGCAGTATATGATTTTATGTTTTATTTCGCGATATTTCGATTTTTGTTGAATTTCGATTTTTATTGATTTTACTTACATATTCGTTTGTTGGGATTGAAAATCCGAAAAGTCATGGTGATACATGAATAGTTGATTTTCAATTTTCAATTACGATTATGTTCTGAGGTTGGAGACTTGAAAAGTCATGGTGATACATGAATTGTCAACCTCCAATACTCATTTTCTTGTATATTTTATATTGAGGATTGAAAAGTCATGGTGATACATGAATCGTCAATCTCCAATACTCGTTTACTCGTCATTTTAAATTGAGAATTTGGAAGGTCATGGTGATACATGAATTGTCGATTCTCGATTCGAATTTGTTACCTTTATTAAGTCTACATTTAAAGTCATTTATTTTACTTTAACTTTTGATAGTATCTAACTCTGCGGAACCAAGCTTTATAAGATTAAAACTTTGCGCTAAAATCAAGATATTAACTAAAATTAAAACTTTTATAGAATGCCTCCACTATCAGCTCGCCATCTCAAGAAGAAAGAAGCCGCGCGCAGACGCTCGCAGCAACGTTCCCAGGAAATGGCCGCCGCGATAGCCCAAGCCTTGAGCCAAAACAATACCTCCAGTTACAACATTAAGTCCTTTAACGCGGGTAACCCTCCAAAGTTCACAGGTCTTGAAGGAGCCACCGTGATGCTCCAGTGGCTTGAGAAAATAGAAAACACTTTCCTCCACACCCAATGCCCCTCAGACAGACGAACCCTATATGCTTCCAGTGTCCTGGAATCTAGAGCGCTTACATGGTGGAATGGAGTAGCTCATGCGCGTGGCGCAGAAGCTGCTTCTAGCATGACATGGGAGGAATTCAAGGAAATTCTGACACGAGAATTCTGCCCTCCCAACGAAGTTAAGCGCCTGGAGGAGGAATTTTGGAATCTTAAGCAATACAGCGGTGAAGCGCGCGAGTACGCGACGCGCTTCCATGAACTAAGCCTGCTTGTCCCTCACCTTGTTACCCCTTCCCGCCGAGCCATAGAGAAATTCCTTGGGGGTCTCCCCATGGAAATTCAAGATTCTGTATGGGCCAGAAACCCAGCAACCCTCTCTGACGCCATCGAATTGGCCGCCGTGCTCAGCGAAAATTTGATGTTATAACTTACAACCGGAAAATTTGATGTTATAACTTACAACCGGAAAATTTGAATCGCGTTACCGGAAAAACGAAATAGTGAAGATCTGCATTGAATCTTCGATTTGATATATAACCTAAAAAGATTATAAGAAAAAATCATATAAATATTAATATAAATACAAACAAAAACGGAAAATTATCAGTTTAATCTTAGATTTTGATATAGAATCTAAAGATATTATAACAAAGAAATATAAAATTAAAATAAATATAAAACCTTACCGGAAAACCGTAATAACTTCAACATATTAATTCACTCTTGGATTTTGATTTACAACCTAAAGAGATTATAAAAAAATTATATAGCATTTAAAATAAATATAAAACATTACCGGAAATCTTACCAGAAACAATAGATACTTACCGAAAAAACGTATAATAAAATTGACCATTACCGGAATATAGGAGACGGTTGAGGAATAAGCCGAGAGAGAGAGAGAGAGATTAAAATGGTTAGGGATTTGTTAGTGTAAGAATTTCCGTATGAATGTTAGGTATTTATACAAGAATTTCCTATTGTAATTAGAAACAAAAAACTAGGGAAACTCAATTAACTTAAAATAAGGACGAAAATTATGGAATTATGATTAATTATTTTTTAAAATTTCAATTACTAAAATGTATTGTTCATAAATTAAATCTATACTATATTTAAATATTAACATAATGTGAAATACAAAAATTATATAATAAAGTATTGAATCATATGATTACAATAATTACAATTATAGTGTACATGTTTACAATTATAAGTTATAACACCACCATATATAACACCATTATTTAATAAAATAACACACTTACAAATGGTAAACCGTACGTAACGAATACAACATATATTTTGTATGTATTTTGCATGCATAACTTGAGAAGTACCCATCACCATAGGCACATCAAAGCACACATGACATATTTTATTAGAAAAATTCTAATAAAATATGTTATGTTCATGGACCAAAATACGTATATTTTATTTTTAACAATACCATTTCGTCTTGAACAATCATTTCGATGGACCAATCTTGCCCGGGCTTTGAGTTATCATTCAGCCGCCAAAGTTTCAAAATACGGACCTTTAGGATACAGTCACTGTTAAGAACATCAAGTTGGTTCAAGATGGTGATATTTGTTGGCTCCATCTTGCTAGAAAAATTTAACAAAAACACAAATAATTTAAAATTAAACAACAAAAACACTTTTAATCCTCAAAAATGAAATATGAAAATGGAAGATATATAAACAACAAAAACTAAAAACCTTGGCACAAAGCTCCTCGTTTTTACTAAAGAGGCTTTGATGGTGTAATAATTAGCCTTTCAAATGTACATATTTATAGGAAACGAATTAGGATAGAGAAAATTATAGAAGGAAGGTATAAATGTAATTGATTAAAAACATAAATTTAGGAATTTTCAAAAATTTTCAAAATGATTATAGTAAGAAGGAATAAAATTGATGACGTAATTAATGGATTTTCAAATAATATGCAATGTTACATAATTAAATTTGAAATACAAATAATATATTTCGAAATTTTTGAATTTTATGTAATGGTAGTTCTGTAAAATACAATGTTACATAATGTAAAATGTAAGTTACTAATTATATAGTATGTATTATAATTCATATAAGGTGTGAAAATAAAAGGTTACAAATTTAGTTATATATATGTAACTCAATTGTGAATTCGAAAATCGTATTTCTAAGTCAATGTTGACAATTATAAGTGAATGGGTGAATGAGTCAACAATGGATTTGTAACTCAATTGTTATTGTTAAACAATAATAAGTCAATGGATTTGTATTTTAATTCTTAAAAGTAAATTAGTAAAAATAAGTAAGTGGGTCAATGGGTGAATGGGTCAACTAACGTAATTATAGTAAAACTTAATGATTGTTAATTAAATAAAATTGACATTCAAATTTAGACCATAATTTAGACAATAATTAATTCAAATAGGAAGAGAGGAATATCAAATTTACAAATTTACAAATCCGTAATTAAACCTTTCCTTAATAAAATGGGTCATCATTTTCTAATTTCCTTACGAGTTTGAAAAATATAATTTAAATAATATCATATTTTAACAGAGTTATAATATTTTAAATCGGTATATTATATATATATATTATCCGTAATCTCTATATTAAATCCGTAATCTATTCTATTGATGAAATAACAAATAATTAATTAAATTATTTACTATATATTATCTATAAAATTAACACAGGTGGTGAATAAAATCAACCAAAAAATAAAAACGGTGGTGAATGAAATCAACCAAAAATAATGCAATTAAAAAAAAATAGAATATTTCGTATTCAAACTATAGGTACGATTTTAAAATATTACATTAATTAGAATATTTTTTGTTGTTATTTAATTAATCTAAATTTACACTTTTAGCTAAATGTAATATTAAAATATTACATTATTATTTATGTATTCAAAATGAAAAATTAAAGATTAAAGGCAAGAGGAAATATAATAATTAAATAACATTGATTAATCTTATTTTAATATATTATTGATTTATTTTATTCACTTGAAAATTAAAAATATTAATATTAATATCACATAATAAATATATTACAAATTATGAAAGATTTGAATCATGTGAAAAAATATAAAATTGATGTTATAACTTACAACCGGAAAATTTGAATCGCGTTACCGGAAAAACGAAATAGTGAAGATCTGCATTGAATCTTCGATTTGATATATAACCTAAAAAGATTATAAGAAAAAATCATATAAATATTAATATAAATACAAACAAAAACGGAAAATTATCAGTTTAATCTTAGATTTTGATATAGAATCTAAAGATATTATAACAAAGAAATATAAAATTAAAATAAATATAAAACCTTACCGGAAAACCGTAATAACTTCAACATATTAATTCACTCTTGGATTTTGATTTACAACCTAAAGAGATTATAAAAAAATTATATAGCATTTAAAATAAATATAAAACATTACCGGAAATCTTACCAGAAACAATAGATACTTACCGAAAAAACGTATAATAAAATTGACCATTACCGGAATATAGGAGACGGTTGAGGAATAAGCCGAGAGAGAGAGAGATTAAAATGGTTAGGGATTTGTTAGTGTAAGAATTTCCGTATGAATGTTAGGTATTTATACAAGAATTTCCTATTGTAATTAGAAACAAAAAACTAGGGAAACTCAATTAACTTAAAATAAGGACGAAAATTATGGAATTATGATTAATTATTTTTTAAAATTTCAATTACTAAAATGTATTGTTCATAAATTAAATCTATACTATATTTAAATATTAACATAATGTGAAATACAAAAATTATATAATAAAGTATTGAATCATATGATTACAATAATTACAATTATAGTGTACATGTTTACAATTATAAGTTATAACACCACCATATATAACACCATTATTTAATAAAATAACACACTTACAAATGGTAAACCGTACGTAACGAATACAACATATATTTTGTATGTATTTTGCATGCATAACTTGAGAAGTACCCATCACCATAGGCACATCAAAGCACACATGACATATTTTATTAGAAAAATTCTAATAAAATGTTATGTTCATGGACCAAAATACGTATATTTTATTTTTAACAATACCATTTCGTCTTGAACAATCATTTCGATGGACCAATCTTGCCCGGGCTTTGAGTTATCATTCAGCCGCCAAAGTTTCAAAATACGGACCTTTAGGATACAGTCACTGTTAAGAACATCAAGTTGGTTCAAGATGGTGATATTTGTTGGCTCCATCTTGCTAGAAAAATTTAACAAAAACACAAATAATTTAAAATTAAACAACAATAACACTTTTAATCCTCAAAAATGAAATATGAAAATGGAAGATATATAAACAACAAAAACTAAAAACCTTGGCACAAAGCTCCTCGTTTTTACTAAAGAGGCTTTGATGGTGTAATAATTAGCCTTTCAAATGTACATATTTATAGGAAACGAATTAGGATAGAGAAAATTATAGAAGGAAGGTATAAATGTAATTGATTAAAAACATAAATTTAGGAATTTTCAAAAATTTTCAAAATGATTATAGTAAGAAGGAATAAAATTGATGACGTAATTAATGGATTTTCAAATAATATGCAATGTTACATAATTAAATTTGAAATACAAATAATATATTTCGAAATTTTTGAATTTTATGTAATGGTAGTTCTGTAAAATACAATGTTACATAATGTAAAATGTAAGTTACTAATTATATAGTATGTATTATAATTCATATAAGGTGTGAAAATAAAAGGTTACAAATTTAGTTATATATATGTAACTCAATTGTGAATTCGAAAATCGTATTTCTAAGTCAATGTTGACAATTATAAGTGAATGTGTGAATGAGTCAACAATGGATCTGTAACTCAATTGTTATTGTTAAACAATAATAAGTCAATGGATTTGTATTTTAATTCTTAAAAGTAAATTAGTAAAAATAAGTAAGTGGGTCAATGGGTGAATGGGTCAACTAACGTAATTATAGTAAAACTTAATGATTGTTAATTAAATAAAATTGACATTCAAATTTAGACCATAATTTAGACAATAATTAATTCAAATAGGAAGAGAGGAATATCAAATTTACAAATTTACAAATCCGTAATTAAACCTTTCCTTAATAAAATGGGTCATCCTTTCCTAATTTCCTTACGAGTTTGAAAAATATAATTTAAATAATATCATATTTTAACAGAGTTATAATATTTTAAATCGGTATATTATATATATATATATATATATATATATATATATATTATCCGTAATCTCTATATTAAATCCGTAATCTATTCTATTGATGAAATAACAAATAATTAATTAAATTATTTACTATATATTATCTATAAAATTAACACAGGTGGTGAATAAAATCAACCAAAAAATAAAAACGGTGGTGAATGAAATCAACCAAAAATAATGCAATTAAAAAAAAAATAGAATATTTCGTATTCAAACTATAGGTACGATTTTAAAATACTACATTAATTAGAATATTTTTTGTTGTTATTTAATTAATCTAAATTTACACTTTTAGCTAAATGTAATATTAAAATATTACATTATTATTTATGTATTCAAAATGAAAAATTAAAGATTAAAGGCAAGAGGAAATATAATAATTAAATAACATTGATTAATCTTATTTTAATATATTATTGATTTATTTTATTCACTTGAAAATTAAAAATATTAATATTAATATCACATAATAAATATATTACAAATTATGAAAGATTTGAATCATGTGAAAAAATATAAAATTGATGTTATAACTTACAACCGGAAAATTTGAATCGCGTTACCGGAAAAACGAAATAGTGAAGATCTGCATTGAATCTTCGATTTGATATATAACCTAAAAAGATTATAAGAAAAAATCATATAAATATTAACATAAATACAAACAAAAACGGAAAATTATCAGTTTAATCTTAGATTTTGATATAGAATATAAAGATATTATAACAAAGTAATATAAAAATTAAAATAAATATAAAACCTTACCGGAAAACCGTAATAACTTCAACATATTAATTCACTCTTGGATTTTGATTTACAACCTAAAGAGATTATAAAAAAATTATATAGCAATTAAAATAAATATAAAACATTACCGGAAATCTTACCAGAAACAATAGATACTTACCGAAAAAACGTATAATAAAATTGACCATTACCGGAATATAGGAGACGGTTGAGGAATAAGCCGAGAGAGAGAGAGAGAGATTAAAATGGTTAGGGATTTGTTAGTGTAAGAATTTCCGTATGAATGTTAGGTATTTATACAAGAATTTCCTATTGTAATTAGAAACAAAAAACTAGAGAAACTCAATTAACTTAAAATAAGGACGAAAATTATGGAATTATGATTAATTATTTTTTAAAATTTCAATTACTAAAATGTATTGTTCATAAAATAAATCTATACTATATTTAAATAATAACATAATGTGAAATACAAAAATTATATAATAAAGTATTGAATCATATGATTACAATAATTACAATTATAGTGTACATGTTTACAATTATAAGTTATAACACCACCATATATAACACCATTATTTAATAAAATAACACACTTACAAATGGTAAACCGTACGTAACGAATACAACATATATTTTGTATGTATTTTGCATGCATAACTTGAGAAGTACCCATCACCATAGGCACATCAAAGCACACATGACATATTTTATTAGAAAAATTCTAATAAAATATGTTATGTTCATGGACCAAAATACGTATATTTTATTTTTAACAATACCATTTCGTCTTGAACAATCATTTCGAAAGACCAATCTTGCCCGGGCTTTGAGTTATCATTCAGCCGCCAAAGTTTCAAAATACGGACCTTTAGGATACAGTCACTGTTAAGAACATCAAGTTGGTTCAAGATGGTGATATTTGTTGGCTCCATCTTGCTAGAAAAATTTAACAAAAACACAAATAATTTAAAATTAAACAACAAAAACACTTTTAATCCTCAAAAATGAAATATGAAAATGGAAGATATATAAACAACAAAAACTAAAAACCTTGGCACAAAGCTCCTCGTTTTTACTAAAGAGGCTTTGATGGTGTAATAATTAGCCTTTCAAATGTACATATTTATAGGAAACGAATTAGGATAGAGAAAATTATAGAAGGAAGGTATAAATGTAATTGATTAAAAACATAAATTTAGGAATTTTCAATAATTTTCAAAATGATTATAGTAAGAAGGAATAAAATTGATGACGTAATTAATGGATTTTCAAATAATATGCAATGTTACATAATTAAATTTGAAATACAAATAATATATTTCGAAATTTTTGAATTTTATGTAATGGTAGTTCTGTAAAATACAATGTTACATAATGTAAAATGTAAGTTACTAATTATATAGTATGTATTATAATTCATATAAGGTGTGAAAATAAAAGGTTACAAATTTAGTTATATATATGTAACTCAATTGTGAATTCGAAAATCGTATTTCTAAGTCAATGTTGACAATTATAAGTGAATGGGTGAATGAGTCAACAATGGATTTGTAACTCAATTGTTATTGTTAAACAATAATAAGTCAATGGATTTGTATTTTAATTCTTAAAAGTAAATTAGTAAAAATAAGTAAGTGGGTCAATGGGTGAATGGGTCAACTAACGTAATTATAGTAAAACTTAATGATTGTTAATTAAATAAAATTGACATTCAAATTTAGACCATAATTTAGACAATAATTAATTCAAATAGGAAGAGAGGAATATCAAATTTACAAATTTACAAATCCGTAATTAAACCTTTCCTTAATAAAATGGGTCATCCTTTCCTAATTTCCTTACGAGTTTGAAAAATATAATTTAAATAATATCATATTTTAACAGAGTTATAATATTTTAAATCGGTATATTATATATATATATATTATCCGTAATCTCTATATTAAATCCGTAATCTATTCTATTGATGAAATAACAAATAATTAATTAAATTATTTACTATATATTATCTATAAAATTAACACAGGTGGTGAATAAAATCAACCAAAAAATAAAAACGGTGGTGAATGAAATCAACCAAAAATAATACAATTAAAAAAAAAATAGAATATTTCGTATTCAAACTATAGGTACGATTTTAAAATATTACATTAATTAGAATATTTTTTGTTGTTATTTAATTAATCTAAATTTACACTTTTAGCTAAATGTAATATTAAAATATTACATTATTATTTATGTATTCAAAATGAAAAATTAAAGATTAAAGGCAAGAGGAAATATAATAATTAAATAACATTGATTAATCTTATTTTAATATATTATTGATTTATTTTATTCACTTGAAAATTAAAAATATTAATATTAATATCACATAATAAATATATTACAAATTATGAAAGATTTGAATCATGTGAAAAAATATAAAATTGATGTTATAACTTACAACCGGAAAATTTGAATCGCGTTACCGGAAAAACGAAATAGTGAAGATCTGCATTGAATCTTCGATTTTGATATATAACCTAAAAAGATTTTAAGAAAAAATCATATAAATATTAATATAAATACAAACAAAAACGGAAAATTATCAGTTTAATCTTAGATTTTGATATAGAATCTAAAGATATTATAACAAAGTAATATAAAAATTAAAATAAATATAAAACCTTACCGTAAAAAACCGTAATAACTTCAACATATTAATTCACTCTTGGATTTTGATTTACAACCTAAAGAGATTATAAAAAAATTATATAGCAATTAAAATAAATATAAAACATTACCGGAAATCTTACCAGAAACAATAGATACTTACCGAAAAAACGTAAAATAAAATTGACCATTACCGGAATATAGGAGACGGTTGAGGAATAAGCCGAGAGAGAGAGAGAGAGAGATTAAAATGGTTAGGGATTTGTTAGTGTAAGAATTTCCGTATGAATGTTAGGTATTTATACAAGAAATTCCTATTGTAATTAGAAACAAAAAACTAGGGAAACTCAATTAATTTAAAATAAGGACGAAAATTATGGAATTATGATTAATTATTTTTTAAAATTTCAATTACTAAAATGTATTGTTCATAAACTAAATCTATACTAAATTTAAATAATAACATAATGTGAAATACAAAAATTATATAATAAAGTATTGAATCATATGATTACAATAATTACAATTATAGTGTACATGTTTACAATTATAAGTTATAACACCACCATATATAACACCATTATTTAATAAAATAACACACTTACAAATGGTAAACCGTACGTAACGAATACAACATATATTTTGTATGTATTTTGCATGCATAACTTGAGAAGTACCCATCACCATAGGCACATCAAAGCACACATGACATATTTTATTAGAAAAATTCTAATAAAATATGTTATGTTCATGGACCAAAATACGTATATTTTATTTTTAACAATATCATTTCGTCTTGAACAATCATTTCGATGGACCAATCTTGCCCGGGCTTTGAGTTATCATTCAGCCGCCAAAGTTTCAAAATACGGACCTTTAGGATACAGTCACTGTTAAGAACATCAAGTTGGTTCAAGATGGTGATATTTGTTGGCTCCATCTTGCTAGAAAAATTTAACAAAAACACAAATAATTTAAAATTAAACAACAAAAACACTTTTAATCCTCAAAAATGAAATATGAAAATGGAAGATATATAAACAACAAAAACTAAAAACCTTGGCACAAAGCTCCTCGTTTTTACTAAAGAGGCTTTGATGGTGTAATAATTAGCCTTTCAAATGTACATATTTATAGGAAACGAATTAGGATAGAGAAAATTATAGAAGGAAGGTATAAATGTAATTGATTAAAAACATAAATTTAGGAATTTTCAAAAATTTTCAAAATGATTATAGTAAGAAGGAATAAAATTGATGACGTAATTAATGGATTTTCAAATAATATGCAATGTTACATAATTAAATTTGAAATACAAATAATATATTTCGAAATTTTTGAATTTTATGTAATGGTAGTTCTGTAAAATACAATGTTACATAATGTAAAATGTAAGTTACTAATTATATAGTATGTATTATAATTCATATAAGGTGTGAAAATAAAAGGTTACAAATTTAGTTATATATATGTAACTCAATTGTGAATTCGAAAATCGTATTTCTAAGTCAATGTTGACAATTATAAGTGAATGGGTGAATGAGTCAACAATGGATTTGTAACTCAATTGTTATTGTTAAACAATAATAAGTCAATGGATTTGTATTTTAATTCTTAAAAGTAAATTAGTAAAAATAAGTAAGTGGGTCAATGGGTGAATGGGTCAACTAACGTAATTATAGTAAAACTTAATGATTGTTAATTAAATAAAATTGACATTCAAATTTAGACCATAATTTAGACAATAATTAATTCAAATAGGAAGAGAGGAATATCAAATTTACAAATTTACAAATCCGTAATTAAACCTTTCCTTAATAAAATGGGTCATCCTTTCCTAATTTCCTTACGAGTTTGAAAAATATAATTTAAATAATATCATATTTTAACAGAGTTATAATATTTTAAATCGGTATATTATATATATATATATTATCCGTAATCTCTATATTAAATCCGTAATCTATTCTATTGATGAAATAACAAATAATTAATTAAATTATTTACTATATATTATCTATAAAATTAACACAGGTGGTGAATAAAATCAACCAAAAAATAAAAACGGTGGTGAATGAAATCAACCAAAAATAATGCAATTAAAAAAAAATAGAATATTTCGTATTCAAACTATAGGTACGATTTTAAAATATTACATTAATTAGAATATTTTTTGTTGTTATTTAATTAATCTAAATTTACACTTTTAGCTAAATGTAATATTAAAATATTACATTATTATTTATGTATTCAAAATGAAAAATTAAAGATTAAAGGCAAGAGGAAATATAATAATTAAATAACATTGATTAATCTTATTTTAATATATTATTGATTTATTTTATTCACTTGAAAATTAAAAATATTAATATTAATATCACATAATAAATATATTACAAATTATGAAAGATTTGAATCATGTGAAAAAATATAAAATTGATGTTATAACTTACAACCGGAAAATTTGAATCGCGTTACCGGAAAAACGAAATAGTGAAGATCTGCATTGAATCTTCGATTTTGATATATAACCTAAAAAGATTATAAGAAAAAATCATATAAATATTAATATAAATACAAACAAAAACGGAAAATTATCAGTTTAATCTTAGATTTTGATATAGAATCTAAAGATATTATAACAAAGTAATATAAAAATTAAAATAAATATAAAACCTTACCGTAAAAAACCGTAATAACTTCAACATATTAATTCACTCTTGGATTTTGATTTACAACCTAAAGAGATTATAAAAAAATTATATAGCAATTAAAATAAATATAAAACATTACCGGAAATCTTACCAGAAACAATAGATACTTACCGAAAAAACGTAAAATAAAATTGACCATTACCGGAATATAGGAGACGGTTGAGGAATAAGCCGAGAGAGAGAGAGAGAGAGAGATTAAAATGGTTAGGGATTTGTTAGTGTAAGAATTTCCGTATGAATGTTAGGTATTTATACAAGAAATTCTTATTGTAATTAGAAACAAAAAACTAGGGAAACTCAATTAATTTAAAATAAGGACGAAAATTATGGAATTATGATTAATTATTTTTTAAAATTTCAATTACTAAAATGTATTGTTCATAAACTAAATCTATACTATATTTAAATAATAACATAATGTGAAATACAAAAATTATATAATAAAGTATTGAATCATATGATTACAATAATTACAATTATAGTGTACATGTTTACAATTATAAGTTATGACACCACCATATATAACACCATTATTTAATAAAATAACACACTTACAAATGGTAAACCGTACGTAACGAATACAACATATATTTTGTATGTATTTTGCATGCATAACTTGAGAAGTACCCATCACCATAGGCACATCAAAGCACACATGACATATTTTATTAGAAAAATTCTAATAAAATATGTTATGTTCATGGACCAAAATACGTAGATTTTATTTTTAACAATACCATTTCGTCTTGAACAATCATTTCGATGGACCAATCTTGCCCGGGCTTTGAGTTATCATTCAGCCGCCAAAGTTTCAAAATACGGACCTTTAGGATACAGTCACTGTTAAGAACATCAAGTTGGTTCAAGATGGTGATATTTGTTGGCTCCATCTTGCTAGAAAAATTTAACAAAAACACAAATAATTTAAAATTAAACAACAATAACACTTTTAATCCTCAAAAATGAAATATGAAAATGGAAGATATATAAACAACAAAAACTAAAAACCTTGGCACAAAGCTCCTCGTTTTTACTAAAGAGGCTTTGATGGTGTAATAATTAGCCTTTCAAATGTACATATTTATAGGAAACGAATTAGGATAGAGAAAATTATAGAAGGAAGGTATAAATGTAATTGATTAAAAACATAAATTTAGGAATTTTCAAAAATTTTCAAAATGATTATAGTAAGAAGGAATAAAATTGATGACGTAATTAATGGATTTTCAAATAATATGCAATGTTACATAATTAAATTTGAAATACAAATAATATATTTCGAAATTTTTGAATTTTATGTAATGGTAGTTCTGTAAAATACAATGTTACATAATGTAAAATGTAAGTTACTAATTATATAGTATGTATTATAATTCATATAAGGTGTGAAAATAAAAGGTTACAAATTTAGTTATATATATGTAACTCAATTGTGAATTCGAAAATCGTATTTCTAAGTCAATGTTGACAATTATAAGTGAATGGGTGAATGAGTCAACAATGGATTTGTAACTCAATTGTTATTGTTAAACAATAATAAGTCAATGGATTTGTATTTTAATTCTTAAAAGTAAATTAGTAAAAATAAGTAAGTGGGTCAATGGGTGAATGAGTCAACTAACGTAATTATAGTAAAACTTAATGATTGTTAATTAAATAAAATTGACATTCAAATTTAGACCATAATTTAGACAATAATTAATTCAAATAGGAAGAGAGGAATATCAAATTTACAAATTTACAAATCCGTAATTAAACCTTTCCTTAATAAAATGGGTCATCCTTTCCTAATTTCCTTACGAGTTTGAAAAATATAATTTAAATAATATCATATTTTAACAGAGTTATAATATTTTAAATCGGTATATTATATATATATATATTATCCGTAATCTCTATATTAAATCCGTAATCTATTCTATTGATGAAATAACAAATAATTAATTAAATTATTTACTATATATTATCTATAAAATTAACACAGGTGGTGAATAAAATCAACCAAAAAATAAAAACGGTGGTGAATGAAATCAACCAAAAATAATGCAATTAAAAAAAAATAGAATATTTCGTATTCAAACTATAGGTACGATTTTAAAATATTACATTAATTAGAATATTTTTTGTTGTTATTTAATTAATCTAAATTTACACTTTTAGCTAAATGTAATATTAAAATATTACATTATTATTTATGTATTCAAAATGAAAAATTAAAGATTAAAGGCAAGAGGAAATATAATAATTAAATAACATTGATTAATCTTATTTTAATATATTATTGATTTATTTTATTCACTTGAAAATTAAAAATATTAATATTAATATCACATAATAAATATATTACAAATTATGAAAGATTTGAATCATGTGAAAAAATATAAAATTGATGTTATAACTTACAACCGGAAAATTTGAATCGCGTTACCGGAAAAACGAAATAGTGAAGATCTGCATTGAATCTTCGATTTTGATATATAACCTAAAAATATTATAAGAAAAAATCATATAAATATTAATATAAATACAAACAAAAACGGAAAATTATCAGTTTAATCTTAGATTTTGATATAGAATCTAAAGATATTATAACAAAGTAATATAAAAATTAAAATAAATATAAAACCTTACCGGAAAACCGTAATAACTTCAACATATTAATTCACTCTTGGATTTTGATTTACAACCTAAAGAGATTATAAAAAAATTATATAGCAATTAAAATAAATATAAAACATTACCGGAAATCTTACCAGAAACAATAGATACTTACCGAAAAAACGTATAATAAAATTGACTATTACCGGAATATAGGAGACGGTTGAGGAATAAGCGAGAGAGAGAGAGAGAGAGATTAAAATGGTTAGGGATTTGTTAGTGTAAGAATTTCCGTATGAATGTTAGGTATTTATACAAGAAATTCTTATTGTAATTAGAAACAAAAAACTAGAGAAACTCAATTAACTTAAAATAAGGACGAAAATTATGGAATTATGATTAATTATTTTTTAAAATTTCAATTACTAAAATGTATTGTTCATAAATTAAATCTATACTATATTTAAATAATAACATAATGTGAAATACAAAAATTATATAATAAAGTATTGAATCATATGATTACAATAATTACAATTATAGTGTACATGTTTACAATTATAAGTTATAACACCACCATATATAACACCATTATTTAATAAAATAACACACTTACAAATGGTAAACCGTACGTAACGAATACAACATATATTTTGTATGTATTTTGCATGCATAACTTGAGAAGTACCCATCACCATAGGCACATCAAAGCACACATGACATATTTTATTAGAAAAATTCTAATAAAATATGTTATGTTCATGGACCAAAATACGTATATTTTATTTTTAACAATACCATTTCGTCTTGAACAATCATTTCGATGGACCAATCTTGCCCGGGCTTTGAGTTATCATTCAGCCGCCAAAGTTTCAAAATACGGACCTTTAGGATACAGTCACTGTTAAGAACATCAAGTTGGTTCAAGATGGTGATATTTGTTGGCTCCATCTTGCTAGAAAAATTTAACAAAAACACAAATAATTTAAAATTAAACAACAAAAACACTTTTAATCCTCAAAAATGAAATATGAAAATGGAAGATATATAAACAACAAAAACTAAAAACCTTGGCACAAAGCTCCTCGTTTTTACTAAAGAGGCTTTGATGGTGTAATAATTAGCCTTTCAAATGTACATATTTATAGGAAACGAATTAGGATAGAGAAAATTATAGAAGGAAGGTATAAATGTAATTGATTAAAAACATAAATTTAGGAATTTTCAAAAATTTTCAAAATGATTATAGTAAGAAGGAATAAAATTGATGACGTAATTAATGGATTTTCAAATAATATGCAATGTTACATAATTAAATTTGAAATACAAATAATATATTTCGAAATTTTTGAATTTTATGTAATGGTAGTTCTGTAAAATACAATGTTACATAATGTAAAATGTAAGTTACTAATTATATAGTATGTATTATAATTCATATAAGGTGTGAAAATAAAAGGTTACAAATTTAGTTATATATATGTAACTCAATTGTGAATTCGAAAATCGTATTTCTAAGTCAATGTTGACAATTATAAGTGAATGGGTGAATGAGTCAACAATGGATTTGTAACTCAATTGTTATTGTTAAACAATAATAAGTCAATGGATTTGTATTTTAATTCTTAAAAGTAAATTAGTAAAAATAAGTAAGTGGGTCAATGGGTGAATGGGTCAACTAACGTAATTATAGTAAAACTTAATGATTGTTAATTAAATAAAATTGACATTCAAATTTAGACCATAATTTAGACAATAATTAATTCAAATAGGAAGAGAGGAATATCAAATTTACAAATTTACAAATCCGTAATTAAACCTTTCCTTAATAAAATGGGTCATCCTTTCCTAATTTCCTTACGAGTTTGAAAAATATAATTTAAATAATATCATATTTTAACAGAGTTATAATATTTTAAATCGGTATATTATATATATATATATTATCCGTAATCTCTATATTAAATCCGTAATCTATTCTATTGATGAAATAACAAATAATTAATTAAATTATTTACTATATATTATCTATAAAATTAACACAGGTGGTGAATAAAATCAACCAAAAAATAAAAACGGTGGTGAATGAAATCAACCAAAAATAATACAATTAAAAAAAAATAGAATATTTCGTATTCAAACTATAGGTATGATTTTAAAATATTACATTAATTAGAATATTTTTTGTTGTTATTTAATTAATCTAAATTTACACTTTTAGCTAAATGTAATATTAAAATATTACATTATTATTTATGTATTCAAAATGAAAAATTAAAGATTAAAGGCAAGAGGAAATATAATAATTAAATAACATTGATTAATCTTATTTTAATATATTATTGATTTATTTTATTCACTTGAAAATTAGAGAATACACTGATATATATGGAAAATATGAGAATCAACCAATAAAAAGGAGGTATATGGACTTAAAGCTTATTGCTTTAATAGTATAGTTAGATGATAATAATAATAATAATAATAACCCCCACTCAATCCCAACCGTCCATCACTCCACAAAACGCGTCAAACATTAACCCATCCTCCCACACACGTGTCACTTTCCTAGTCGTCAAATGACATAGGATTCCACTTAAATACATCACACGTGTTCTAGAATCCACTAGCTAATTACCGTCACCGCCCAAATCCGCCACGTCAGCCCACCAATCACAACCCTCCATTTCCAACGGCTAGTTTTATTTTTCGTTGGTATAAAACACATAAACGTGAAAATATCAGAATGTTCCTTAAACTCCTCCACTAGATTTGCAGATCTGTGCTTGTTTCCTTTGAAGAACACAACAGTTACACCAATCATAATTAACTAACGACAACAAATTAGGTTTCCACCAGCTTCAATTCAAAACAAGGTTTGTGGTTTTAAATAAATGCCATGTTTGATTTTGTTCGAATTAATTGTGACTTAGTTGATGGGTATTTCAGGAATTCAATGGCGATTGGTGAGAATTGTGGGTTAGGGTTAGTAAAGCGCACGAGTTCGTTTGGTAGAAAGAGGATTTTGATTATGAACGAGATGGATTTGGATTATGTAGACGCTAATGTTAATGTTTCACCGATGAAGAAGCGGTCGGTCGGTAGCTCTGAAAGATCGTTAATGGAAGCTCTTCCTCAAGATGTTCTTGTAAGTTTTAATTTCTATGAATTGTTTAAATATATTGGAAATGGGTGGTTACGGTCGGGTTCGTTGGCTTTGCTTCGGGTTGGCCGGGGCGGGTTTAGCTTATGTTCGAATTTTTGGGTTTTGGGTTCGGGTTTTTGGTGTTTAAAGGTCTAACCAATAACTGAC